>NC_041382.1:33031370-33039856 GCF_002162155.2 Triticum dicoccoides
CCGCTCACGAGCTATGTGTGTCTCCATCAGATCTCACGGGATTTGGTCGGTGCTGGTCTTGGATGGATCTGTTTGGATCCAATCTTCGTTTGGGTGTTTACAACTCTGATCCTTCCGATCTACGACTCTCTTCATCGGCACTAACAGTTGCTCTGAAGCGCCGGTCCTAGGGGGCCTTACCATGACAACTTATGTCTGTCTATGACAACAAAGTTTTCCCATCTCCATTAAGGGAGAGACAATGATGGTGACACACCTTCGACTCGCTTCAGTGATTGTAGCCGTGATCCACATATTTGGTTGTAAATTTTGTTACCTCTGGTGATCTCTACACTGTCATGGTTAGTTATGAATAAATCGAAAGTTACTTCAAGGAAAAAAGAACTTTCAAACTGACAATGTCATGACATATATACATGGGTCTGTCTAGGGCACATTTAGATGCGCGCTAATTATTGCATATGTGAGTGATCCAATCAAACTACAAAGAAAAGGAAAAAAAGAAAATGTCTGCATGAATCTTCGCGTAAAATCAATGACATAGAACTTACTCATTTAGATGTACAATACTCAGGGCACATCTAGATGTGATTTAGCAAAACTGCTTCTTTAGCTAATTTTGGATGGCATGCCAACAATAGGTTAGCTATGCATTGCGTGGGATCTGGCTTGCCTGCTCCCTCCTCATGTTCCCATCCGTGCTCCCACTTCATCCTACAGTTGTTTTTTTTCTTTTTTCTTTCTAATCTAATCATCTTCCCCCCTGATTTTAAAGGGATGGGCCCGGTCTTATTTTGTTCCAATCAAATTAAGCCACGTATGCGGGAGCACGGATGGGCACAAGCCGGGGGAGCAGGCAAGTCCCGTCCCATTGCGTGCGATATTATCATTCATTTGCCATTTCCCAATTGAATAAAAGCACTTTCCCTCCTACCCCGCAAAGAAAAGCTCTTTCCATCGTAAGTATCACGTATCACGGCCATAAAAAAGAAATCCCAGTCAAAGAGGACAAGAGGGGAAACAAAATCCAATCCCCGTTGTGTGCTCGTCACTTGAGCATCTCGGTCGTCGGTGACGGACGTGCGATCTTCAGGCATCAGCCTGCGCGGCCTGCCGAAGATCTGCCGGCGCTCTGTCCTCTGCGCCTTCTTTGGCCCACCCCCCGTGACGCATCATCTGATCATCCTCTTCCAACCTTGATGACAAGCGGGGCCCGCCTGCCAGTCGTCTCACGGGGCCTACCTGTCAGTCGTCTCACGGGCGCCGTCGCTGGCTGCATCTCTGCACCTGCACCTCCGAACGTACGTGGCAGCGCAATGCCACCATGCATGCCAGCACAATGGCGACATTGACCGGTCAACCCTGACAATGGCCGGGGATCGCGCAGAGCAAGCGACTTGTTTACTCGTGTTCGTCTCAGAGGGAGGGAGGGAAAAGAAAAGATGTGGGCGTGGCGTGGCGACAAGGGGAAGATCCGGTCGTGCGGCCAAGAATACAGTATGATTCAGGAGGTGCATACGTTTTTCTCCCCCCGAAATCATGGCCGCCACTTGCGCCGCAGCAAGTAAAGAACCAGCAGGGCACAAGGTCTCAAATCCATTATGAATGACGTGGAGAATTCAGAGATCCGCTTTTGAATTTGCTGCGTACTCGGGTTATGAGTGATTTCTCTTGTCCACATGGCTTTCAATCACAACTCACAAATCAAGATCAGGTGGTGGATGGCGGATCGGCTTGGGCGACGGTTGTGCCTCCTTGGAAGTTTGCTAAATTCAAAGAACCTTGAACTGTCTGAAGCATTGTCCATGCTTTTTGTCCACTAACATCATCTCCAACGTCGATCCTCAAACCACCGCATACATTCAGAACATGTTATCCAAACTGCGAAAGCCATCCAACATAGGCCTTTATCGGTCCGCATGACGGTCCGGACGTGTTTTCTCTCACAAACAAAAGACAAACATGGGGAAGGGGGGCTATCCCGGTGTCCAGACCGCTGCCACGCTCGCTTCTGACCGTCCTAATCCACCCAAACCCCTTACCTGCCTCTCCCGCGCTTTTCGTCCACTGATAGAAAAAGGGCCTGTTGTCCCGGTTCGTAAGGGCCTTTTGTCCCGGTTCCTGAACCGGGACTAAAGGGTCGGTACTAATGCCCTGTCCCTTTAGTCCCGGTTCAATCCAGAACCGGGACTGATGGGCCTCCACGTGGCCTGTGCGCGGAGCCCAGGCAGGAGACCCTTTGGTCCCGGTTGGTGGCACCAACCGGGACCAATAGGCGTCCACGCGTCAGCATTTCTGTGGCTGGGGTTTTTGTTTTTTTTTGAAGGGGGGGTTTGGGAGTTTTGGGGGATTAATTTAGGTGTTTCATATATTGTGTTAGCTAGCTATAATTAATAGAGAGAAGTGTCCTCTCTTATGTCCGTGCTTGGTCGACGCTACGTACTATACATACGTATAGAGAGGACTAGACACGCTAGCTAGCTAGTAAGCAAACGAAGAAAACAAAAGATCGTCATGAACATATATGCATACAGAGAGAAGTGATATCGACCACCTCTCCTTCTCCGAGAGATTGGTCGAACAACAAGTTCTCGTATATCTATCCGACACTACCGGCTACATATATACAATAATTATCTCTTACAAATATAATCATAGGGACTCATGGTCCACATAGTATTCTCCGTCTTCAGCGATCACGTGGTCAAGAAAGAATGCTGCCAATTCCTCTTGAATTGCTCGCATGCGAGCTGATGCTAGGAGTTCATCCCGCTTCCAAAACATCTAATTTGAAGAAGGGGTCAATACATATATATATGAATGAATGAAACTCAACACAAATGATGGTAATAAAATAAAATTGTGAATGTTGTTATTTACGTACTTCATATTGTTCGTCAGTGTAGCCCCGCTCACAGGTCGTGTGGCGGATGGACTCGCAAACGTAGTATCCACAGAAATCATTCCCTTGTTCCTGCCACAACCACTTTACAAGAAATAGGGGTCAATCAAACTGATAAGCAAGAATGCCAAATGGTATTGATGAAACTAGCGCTTGAATCAATAGGAGATGCACGGAACATGCTACTATAGTACTTACTTTCGGGTGTCTAAATTGCAGCTTCTTCGGGAGTCCTGGAGCTTTTTTGGAGAATTTTTTCCAAACCCTGCCAGACAAAGAAAACAATTACTTGATATATCAGGAAATGAACAAAGTTGCTGATATGGTGGATAATGATCGATTTAACTTACTTCTCGAGCATTTGAGTCATGTCTGCATAGTCCTGGGGATCTTTTCGTCTTGAGTCTAAGACGGTTACTAGTCCCTGCTCAAGCTTAATCTCTAGGAGAATATAGTGGTAACTGCACACGCATGCATAACTCATCAATTACACTACTATAACCTTGACTAATATATAAGGGAAACCGAATACGCACAAGACAGTAACACTCACTTGAAGTTGTAAGGAAAGAGTATTATATCTTTGTTTTCATTTATTACCAACGATCGTAGCAAGTTGGCCTCGGTATCTGTGGCATGAAATTTAACCTGAGTTGCATCTATGAGATATGTGTTAATGAACCCAATATCACCGATTTGTCTTTTCTTCAATTCGGCGATCTTCAATCTGCATAATATATTGAGGATGATTATAAATACATGCAATGAAAGAGCTGAGCTATATAAAGACTTAATGACAAAAGTAGTACTACTTACAGACAGTAGCAGGCGACCGTTGTTTTATCGAGGGCCAATTGATTGAAAAACTGAAAGAACTCCTCGAATGGAACAGGCAACAGTTCAATTCCAACGAGGTCATGCTCCTTTTTAACTTTCACATACAAAGTACTCCTCCCCCCAGAGTCTCTGCAGATTTTCAAGTACCAATCATGCAATCTTCGCATCATCGTTGGTAGAGATCTTTCATCTTTGACGAGAGGCTTCCCGTACTCGTATCTTTGTATCTGCACCTCCATGAAATCATAATGTACATCATCGGGAAGGTAATCGCCAAGATTGCTATAACCGGGCACCATCCTCGGATCATTAGCGACGTTGTCGCTAGGCACCTTGAGCGGGGGGCATGATTGCTTCGCTTGTTCGCTGAGCTGGGCAATTTGTTTCCCAGCTCGTCATTCTTTCAGCCTTTGATCACTGACAGTACTTCCCGACCGCTCCACTTCGGCAAATTCATTTCCAATAATGCGCTCATAGTTTCCTTTCGGCGGAGACTTGGGTGGTTTTGTCAGGGCAGCCAGAGTGCGCTTCGCTTTCACCGGATCTATCTTCTCCTCCGGAGGTGGATGTTTCTTTGCTTTCACCCCTTCAAAGTAGTTCCTCACTTCTTCTCGTGCGATCTCGGCGTTCTCCTCCGGGGTCCTCTCATATGGTAACTTCTCTGGAGTCTTCAAAGAAGGACCAAATCTGTATTTCCTCCCGCCTTTGGCTGTACTGCTAGACGCCAGCAGAGCAGACGGAGCGGTTGTCTTATTTACTTGCTTACGAGGCGGAGGAGAAGGACTACGACACGCTGGAGCAGCCGGAGCGGCGGCAGGTCTCTTCTGCCCTTGCTGACGAGGCGGAGAAGGAGGAGGCTGGCTGCTCGGGCGCGTCAGCGCAGGCGGAGAAGGAGGCGGAGTGCCGCCACGCGCTTGAGAAGGAGCCGGTCGAGTGCCCTGATCGTCACTCGCCGGAGGAGGAGGCGGTGGAGGAGGCAGAGTGCCCTGACTCGCCGAAGGAGGAGGCGGTGGAGGAGGCGGAGTGCCCTGACTTGCCGGAGAAGGAGGAGGAAGCGGAGGCGTCCAGTTCGGAAGGTTGATGAGCTCCTTCCGCCATAGGCATGGAGTCTTCAGAGCAGACCCCAGCCTAGTCTCCCCTTCACCGGTAGGGTGGTCAAGCTGGAGGTCCTCAAATCCCTCCGTTATTTCATCCACCATCACCCTAGCATATCCTTCTAGAATCGGCCGGCAGTGAAAAGTTGCGCCGGGTTCAGTAGGATAAATAGAGCCAACAGCCGCCTTGACCTTCAAATTCATCCATTGCGTCATAAGGTGGCAATTTTGAGACTCCGTGATAGCATCCACGGGATAGCTGGCAGGAGCCGTCAAGGCATGCTCCGGCTGAAGCAGCTCGGTGGAAGCCACGCTGCTTCTCCGCTGAGATGGCGGGGTAGCTTCGGGGGAAGCTTCGGCAGTACGTTTGTTGCGATTTGCTTCTCGTTACTCTATCGCTTGTACCCTTGCTTGCAGCGCCTGTATTTGGGTCTGCTGCAATTTTTTCCTCCTCTCATGGGATTTGTAACCGCCTGCGTCTGGAAACCCAACCTTCCACGGAATGGAGCCTGGCGTGCCTCGTGTCCGTCCAGGGTGCTCAGGATTCTCGAGGGCCATTGTGAGCTCGCCGTTCTCTCTGTCTGGAAAGAATGTCCCTTGCTGCGCTGCTTCGATATACTGCTGAAGCTTCCTGACTGGTATGTCCATTTGATCGTTCGTCCAGATGCACTTCCCTGTTACAGGGTCCAAGGTTCCGCCAGCCCCAAAGAACCAAGTCCGGCAATGGTCTGGCCAGTTAATTGTCTCTGGTTTGATCCCTTTATCAACCAGATCATTCTCAGTCTTGGCCCACTTAGGCCAGACTACGAGGTAGCCACCTGACCCCGTGCGATGGTGATGCTTCTTCTTCGCAGCATTTTGCTTGTTTGTCGCCGACATCTTCTTACTCTTTTCCGATGTCTTGTGGGCCACAAATGCGGGCCAGTGATCTCTGATCTTCTCATATCTGCCCTTGAATTCTGGTGTCTCATTATTTTCCACAAACTTATTCAGCTCTTTCTTCCACCTCCTGAATAGTTCTGCCATCCTCTTAAGAGCAAAAGACTTGATTAATTGCTCTTTAACTGGCTTCTCTGGATTATCCTCTGGCGGTAGGGTGAAATTTGACTTCAGCTCAGTCCAAAGATCATTTTTCTGCATATCATTGACATAAGACACCTCAGGGTCTTCTGTAGCCGGCTTAAACCATTGCTGGATGCTGATCGGGATCTTGTCCCTAACCAAAACCCCGCACTGAGCAACAAATGCGCTCTTTGTCCGGAGGGGTTCAATCGGTTGGCCGTCGGGTGCGATTGCTATGATCTCAAACTTTTCATCCGAGCTTAACTTTTTCTTCGGGCCTCGTCTCTTTACCGAAGTTGTGCTCGATCCGAAGGGCTAGAAAAGAGAACAAGGACTTAATTAATATGTGTACATACCAAAACAATAAATGCATCAATTAGCTAGTCAGTAGAAGCTTAACTAATATATATACCTGGCCGGACTCGGTTCGGTCACCGGAGACGTCATCACGGTCTCCTTCTTGCACCGGCATTGGGTCATCAGAGCCGTCCTCACGGTCTCCTTCTTGCACCGGCATTAGGTCACCAGAGCCATCATAATCATAGCCAGCTGCTTCCAGACCATCGGTGTCGTTGAGAAAACAACGAGCAGACGGCATCACTTCCTCGTGCGATTATGTCCCCCAACAACTCTTCTTGTACTTCGTCTCAGGCAGTGTCCATAGTTTCTACAAATATTGACAACATGGCAATTATTATTCAAACATGACAGATGGATATATTAGTGGCAAACGTAGAACTAATATTAATTAGTGGCCACGACGCTGCTTCTCTAAGGTTTGGGGTGGCCTCGACGCTGCTTCTCTAGGGTTTGGGGTGGCCTCGACGCTGCTTCTCTAGGGTTTGGGGTGGCCTCGACAACGCTTCAAGGATAAAAAAAGAGGAAGAAGAAGAAAAAAAGAGGAGAAGAAAGAATAGAGGAGTTCTATACCAGTACTTCCGCCTGTACACATCTTATCTGGTTTGTTTTAATTCATCTGCTTCGGATCAATTCTAATCTGCTAGCCCTTTGCGCCGGTGAAAGATCACGGACACCCCATAAAATCGACTCAAAGCTATTTGAGCCGTATCATCTGGTATCAGAGAGCGCCAGGTTTATCACTGCGCGCGATGTCAACTGCAAGCAAGCGTAACGCGGATGAGGTGCAGGAGGATGACGGGCCGCCGCAATATGGTCCCGATCTGGACCCAGGTGTTCGTGCTATATTCAAGGCTACATACCAGCACTTCGACAACCGCATAAAGGCCCTCGATGAGACAGTGACCGACGGGTTCCAGGCCATGATACATGTGGCCGTCGGTGTCGGACACTACATCCACGTCCCACAAGTGACGTTGGCGTCGAAGCCCGCGCCACTTGTGGGACGTGGATGTAGTGTCCGACACCGACGGTACATGTATCTCACACCGACGATACTTTCTATTTAGGTTTTCTCCTCTACCACTCGGCGACCCTCGATGACCCTCGTTCCCGATAAAATAAAGAGGAAGAAGAAGAAAAAAAGAGGAGAAGAAAGAATAGAGGAGAAGATCTCCTCTATTCTTTCTTCTCCTCTTTTTTTTCTTCTTCCTCTTCTTTTTTTATCCTCTTCTTCCTCTCATGTTCGACGACCCTCGACCCCTCGGCGACCCTAGACCCCCTCTCGACCCCCTCATGTCGAAGTTATCGGGTAGAGGGTATATCGACAACGACATACCCGATACATACATACATACATATCACATGCATCCATACATATATGAACAAAATTAATATCTACTAATTAACAACCTAAATAAAAAAACTAATACATATAGGAAGAAGAAGAAAAAAGAAGAGAAGAAAGAATAGAGGAGAAGACTTCCTCTTCTTCCTCTCCTCTTCTTCTCCCTCTTCTTCCCCTTCTTCCTCGCCTCTCTCATGAATGTCCGACGTTCTCGACCCCCCCACGTGTCGAAGAAAAAAAAGAAGAAAAAAAAGAGGAGAAGAAGAAAGGAATAGAGGAGAAAAGAGAAAATAGAATATATATTCTATTTTTCTCTTATTCTCCTCTATTCCTTTCTTCTTCTCCTCTTCTTTTTCTTCTTTTTTCTTCTTCTTATTTATTTCTCCTCGTCTTCCTCTCCCCTCTTCTTCTCCTTTCTTCCTCTTCTTATTTCCTTTTTCCTCTCATTCTTTTTCTTCTTCTTCCTTCTTAAAAATACATGAAGTAGTATTGCTTGTTTTTTTTAAAATAATGTTCAAATAGAAATTTTAGAAAAAAAGTAAAGGTTTTGCCTAATTCATTGTTCATATGAATATGCAAACATTTGCATATTTACAATAATCAATATCACCAAAAAAATCTATGAACAGAAAAAAATACTATTTTTTCTGTTAATCTATCTTTTGCATACATATACACACATACATATACTATACATATGCATATAATCAGGAAAAAACATATATGAATTTGCAAAAAAATTAAAAACAGGGGGGAAGAGGGGGCGGTGCCGGCCCTAACCAAAGTGAGAGGCGACGGCGGCGCGGGGCGGCGACGGCGAGGCAGAGGCGGGGCAGCGATGGCGTCGGGGTGGCGACGCGGGGCGACGACGGCGTAGGGGCGGCGC
>NC_041382.1:33040201-33052302 GCF_002162155.2 Triticum dicoccoides
GGTCCCGGTTGGTAGAACCAACCGGGACTAAAGGGGGGCATTGGTCACGGTTCGTGTCACCAACCGTGACCAATGCCCCCTTTAGTCCCGGTTGGTGCTACCAACCGGGACCAAAGGCCTTGTGCGACTGCTGCGTCGAAAGTTTAGTCCCACCTCGCTAGTTGAGAGGGGTGCGCAGTGGTTTATAAGCCCCACTGACGCACCCCTCTCGAGCTCCTCTCCATTGCAGGCTTACGGGCCTAATTGTCACTGCTATGCCTGTGGGCCTACTGGGCCTCCTGCGGGCCTGAATCCTGGCCCTTGGATGGGTTTCTAATCGTATTTAGGCTGTGGGGGCCCAGTAGGTGGCATTTTTTTTGTTTTTTGTTGCTTTATTTATTTTCTTTTGTTTTTTGCTTTATTTTTTAATTCTTTATGCTTTTAGTTTTAGAAAAATTATAAACTTTTTGTTAATGCCATTAGTTTTCAAATTTGAAAACACTTTTTTTGTTTTTTTGTTTTCTTTGTTGCTTTATTTATTTTATTTTGTTTCTACTTACAACAAAATACTTATTGTTGCTATTTTTTCCAGTTTTTCTGTTTTGTTTTCTGCATTATTTATTTTCTTTTGTTTTTTGCTTTATTTTTTTATTCTTTTTGCTTTTAGTTTTAGAAAAATTATAAACTTTCTGTTAGTGCCATTAGTTTTCAAATTTGAAAACACTTTTTGAGTTTTTTTGTTTTCTTTGTTGCTTTATTTATTTTATTTTGTGATTAACTTTACTATAAAAATAATTTTTTTCCTGTTTTTTGATTTGTTTTTTGCGTTATTTATTTTCTTTTGTTTTTTGCTTTAATTTTTAATCCTATTTGCTTTTAGGTTAGCAAAATTATAAACTTTCTGTTAGTGCCATTAGTTTTAGAAAAATTATAAACTTTCTGTTAGTGCCATTAGTTTTCAAATTTGAATAGTTAAAGTTTGAATTCTTTGAAAATTGTTTGAATCACAAGTTTGTGATTAACTTACTAAAAAATGAGAATAGGTGCGCTTATAGAGAAAATTCAACCTAAATTCCTAGTAAATTTCTATGAATTTCAGAGAAATTCACTATGATTTTAGGTTAAACTTTTCTCTATTAGGGCATCTATTTTCACTTTGAGAGGAGCTCAACAAGGCAGAGAGGGAAGGGCTTATAGACCGGTGTGAGCCCCCTTCGGTTGGCGAGGTGGGACTAAACTCTGCCCGCAACGAGGACCAACCCTTTAGTCCCGGTTTGTGGCACAAACTAGGACTAATGGTCATGGGCCAGGGGCGAGGAGAAAAATTATAAACTTTCTGTTAGTGCCATTAGTTTTAGAAAGTTGATAGTTGAAAGTTGGCATGGGCCAGGGACTAATGGTCATGGTATTACAAGGGCCGAACCATAAGACATGAAAGCATTTCAAATGAACTCTGAAAAAGTTGAAAGTTGGCATGGTATCATAATTTCACCCACATAGCATGTGCATGTACAAAACAGACAATGGTAGCATGTTCGTGTGTTACAAAGTTGGCATGGTATCATCATAATAGTTGCGGGAGAAAGTCTTCACTTTTTCTTCGCTTGTGTCATTTGCTTATTGCGCCGTAACCATGGATAATCTTCATTGTTTATCAGGATGCTTGGGTCAGCCTTGACATTGAAGGGAGGAATTTCATGAAACTTTTCATAATCTTCAGACATGTGTGTCTTGCCGTCCACTCCCAGGATGTCCCTTTTTCCTGAAAGAACTATGTGGCGCTTTGGCTCATCGTATGATGTATTCGCTTCCTTATATTTTCTTTTTCTCGGTTTGGTAGACATGTCCTTCACATAGATAACCTGTGCCACATCATTGGCTAGGACGAACGGTTCGTCAGTGTACCCAAGATTTTTCAGATCCACTGTTGTCATTCCGTACTGTGGGTCTACCTGTACCCCGCCGTCTGACAGATTGACCCATTTGCACTTAAACAAAGGGGCCTTAAAATCAGGTCCATAGTCAAGTTCCCATATGTCCACTATGTAACCATAATATGTGTCCTTTCCGCTCTCGGTTGCTGCATCAAAGCGGACACCGCTGTTTTGGTTGGTGCTCTTTTGATCTTGGGTGATCGTGTAAAATGTATTCCCATTTATCTCGTATCCTTTGTAAGTCAATACAGTCAAAGATGGTCCCCTGGACAACAAGGACAACTCATCACAAACAGTGTTGTCACCTCTGAGACGTGTTTCCAACCAACTGCTGAAAGTCCTGATGTGTTCACATGTAATCCAGTCGTCGCACTGCTCCGGGTGTTTGGAGCGCAGACTGTTCTTGTGTTCATCAACATACGGGGTCACCAAGGTAGAGTTCTTTAGAACTTTGTAGTGTGCTTGAGACCAAGAATATCCGTCCCTGCATATTATTGAGTCTCTTCCAGGAGTGCCTTTTCCAGTCAGTCTCCCCTCATACCGCAATTTAGGGAGACCTATCTTCTTAAGGCCAGGAATGAAGTCAACACAAAACCCAATAAGATCCTCTGTTTGATGGCCCATGGAGATGCTTCCTTCTGGCCTAGCGCGGTTACAGACATATTTCTTTAGGACTCCCATGAACCTCTCAAAGGGGAACATATTGTGTAGAAATACGGGCCCCAGGATGACAATCTCGTCGACTAGATGAACTAGGACGTGCGTCATGATATTGAAGAAGGATGGTGGGAACACCAGCTCGAAACTGACAAGACATTGCGCCACATCACTCCTTAGCCTTGGTACGATTTCTGGATCGATCACCTTCTGAGAGATTGCATTGAGGAATGCACATAGCTTCACAATGGCTAATCGGACGTTTTCCGGTAGAAGCCCCCTCAATGCAACCGGAAGCAGTTGCGTCATAATCACGTGGCAGTCATGAGACTTTAGGTTCTGAAATTTTTTCTCTGGCATATTTATTATTCCCTTTATATTCGACGAGAAGCCAGTCGTGACCTTCATACTGAGCAGGCATTCAAAGAAGATTTCTTTCTCTTCTTTCGTAAGAGCGTAGCTGGCAGGACCTTTATACTGCTTCGGAGGCATGCCGTCTTTTTCGTGCAAACGTTGCAGGTCCTACCATGCCTCAGGTGTATCTTTTGTCTTCCCATACACGCCCAAGGAGCCTAGCAGGTTCACGCAAAGGTTCTTCGTCACGTGCATCACGTCGATTGAAGAGCGGACCTTTAGGTCTTTCTAGTAGGGTAGATCCTAAAATATAGATTTCTTCTTCCACATGGGTGTGTGTCCCTCAGCGTCATTCGAAACAGCTAGTCCACCAGGACCCTTTCCAAAGATTACGTAGTGTAAATCATTGACCATAGCAAGTACGTGATCACCGATACGCATGGCGGGCTTCTTCCGGTGATCCGCCTCGCCTTTGAAATGCTTGCCTTTCTTTCGACATTGATGGTTGGTCGGAAGAAATCGACGATGGTCCAGGTACACATTTTCCTGCATTTGTCCAGGTATATACTTTCAGTGTCATCTAAACAGTGCGTGCATGCGTGGTATCCTTTGTTTGTCTGTCTTGAAAGGTTACTGAGAGCGGGCCAATCGTTGATGGTCATGAACAGCAACGCCTTAAGGTTAAATTCCTCCTGTCTGTGCTCATCCCACGTACGTACACCGTTTCCATTCCAAAGCTGTAAAAGTTCTTCAACTAATGGCCTTAGGTACACATCAATTTCGTTGCTGGGTTGCTTAGGGCCTTGGATGAGAACTGGCATCATAATGAACTTCCGCTTCATGCACATCCAAGGAGGAAGGTTATACATACATAGAGTCACGGGCCAGGTGCTGTGATTGCTGCTCTGCTCCCCAAAAGGATTAATGCCATCCGCGCTTAAAGCAAACCATACATTCCTTGGGTCCTTTGCGAACTCATCCCAATACTTTCTCTCAATTTTTCTGCACTGCGACCCGTCAGCGGGTGCTCTCAACCTCCCATCTTTCTTTCGGTTCTCACTGTGCCATCGCATCAACTTGGCATGCTCTTCGTTTCTGAACAGACGTTTCAACCGTGGTATTATAGGAGCATACCACATCACCTTCGCAGGAACCCTCTTCCTGGGGGGCTCGCTGCCAACATCACCAGGGTCATCTCGTCTGATCATATACCGCAATGCACCGCATACCGGGCATGCGTTCAGATCCTTGTATGCACCACAGTAGAGGATGCAGTCATTAGGGCATGCATGTATCTTCTCCACCTCCAATCCTAGAGGGCATACGACCTTCTTTGCTGCGTATGTACTGTCGGGCAATTCATTATCCTTTGGAAGCTTCTTCTTCAATATTTTCAGTAGCTTCTCAAATCCTTTGTCAGCCACAGTATTCTCTGCCTTCCACTGCAGCAATTCCAGTACGGTACCGAGCTTTGTGTTGCCATCTTCGCAATTGGGGTATAACCCTTTTTTGTGATCTTCTAACATGCGATCGAACTTCAGCTTCTCCTTTTGACTTTCACATTGCGTCCTTGCATCGACAATGACCCGGCGGAGATCATCATCATCGGGCACATCGTCTGGTTCCTCTTGATCTTCAGCAGCTTCACCCGTTGCAGCATCATTGGGCACATCGTCTGGTTCCTCTTGATCTTCACCAGCTCCCCCCGTTGCAGCATCACCGTATTCAGGGGGCACATAGTTGTCATCGTACTCTTCTTCTTCACCGTCTTCCATCATAACCCCTATTTCTCCGTGCCTCGTCCAAACATTATAGTGTGGCATGAAACCCTTGTAAAGCAGGTGGGAGTGAAGGATTTTCCGGTTAGAGTAAGACCTCGTATTCCCACATTCAGTGCATGGACAACACATAAAACCATTCTGCTTGTTTGCCTCAGCCGCATCGAGAAACTCATGCACGCCCTTAATGTACTCGCAGGTGTGTCTGTCACCGTACATCCATTGCCGGTTCATCTGCGTGCATTATATATAATTAAGTGTCCAAATTAATAGAATTTCATCATCACATTAAAACCAAAGTGCATACATAGTTCTCATCTAACAACATGTAGCTCTCTAGAGCATCTAATTAATTAAACCATACATTAAAACTATGTAAAACATTTCAATGCGAAAACAAATGCGATCATAATCGCAACCAAGGTAACAATTGATCCAACGACATAATGATACCAAGCCTCGGTATGAATGGCATATTTTCTAATCTTTCTAATCTTCAAGCGCATTGCATCCATCTTGATCTTGTGATCATCGACGACATCCGCGACATGCAACTCCAATATCATCTTCTCCTCCTCAATTTTTTTTCCTTCAACAAATTGTTTTCTTCTTCAACTAAATTTAACCTCTCGACAATAGGGTCGGTTGGCATTTCCGATTCACATACATCCTACATAAATAAAATCTATGTCACGTTGGTCGGCATAATTTTCATAAACAATAAATGAACCAATAGTTATAAAGATAATATATATACCACATCCGAATCATAGACAGGACAAGGGCCGACGGGGGCGGATACCAAAACCATCGCACTATATAAGATGCAATAATAAAAGTAAGAAAATAATACAAGTATCTATGTAAACATACAAGTAAGAATATTTTTCCTTTCAGAAAGAAGATAAGAACAAGAGGCTCACCACGGTGGTGCCGGCGATGAGCTCGGCGCGGGTGATCGACGACGGTGAAGACGGGGATGGGGCGTGACGGACCGCTAAACCTAGACAAATATTATGGAAAATGGAGCTTGGAGGTCGAGCTTGGAGAGGAGAAAGCTTAAGTAGTGTGGCTCGGGCATTCCATCGAACACCTTGTGTGCATAGGAGGTGAGCTAGAGCACCACCAAGCCCTCTCCCCCTCGGCCAGAGAAAAACAGAGCACTGGGGTGCTCTGCTCCCGAGCGAGGGGTATATATAGGCACCTCATTGGTCCGGTTGGTGACATGAGCCGGGACTAAAGGGGAGCCTTTGGTCCTGGTTCAAGCCACCAACCGGGACCAATGGTGGTGGGCCAGGAGCGAGGCCCATTGGTCCCGGTTCATCCCACCAAACCAAAAGGTCCAAATGAACCGGGACCAATGGCCCACGTGGCCCGGCCGCCCCCCTGGGCTCACGAACTGGGACCAATGCCCACATTGGTCCCGGTTCTGGACTGAACCGGGACTAATGGGTTGACCCGGCCTGGACCAAAGCCCTGTTTTCTACTAGTGATCCAACGCTCGCGCCACTTGCCGCGCGGCATTCATGGTGGCACAACATGTAGTGGCCGGCATTGATGCCGAGCGACGTGATCGAACAAGAAGGTGGCACCGACAAACGTGGCCTCTCGGGCGTCGCCGCTTCAATACAGACGGCGCGTCCCAAGAAACCAACTCCGGCCGCTACGCCACATTGAAGTGAGCTAACCGCCCGTTCACCTAGCTTGCCCACAGTTATATAAGCCATGCTCCGGCCATGCACATCCACATTTCCTTCTCTTCGATCCCCTCCTCCTCTCCGACCTCATCCTCTAACTCTCCGAGCCCCTCCTCCTACAACGGCAATGCCGAAGTCGTGGTGGTCCACGCGGGAAGGCGGTGGCGGTGGGAGTTCATCCTCGGGTGGATCTTGCTGCTCGTGCCCGTGCTCTCCGGGCCCCTCTGCATCCACTGCGACTAGCTCCTCCGGCTAGGAGGAAATCTTCCTCTCCTCCAGCGATGAGGAGGCCAAGCAGCCGCATCAGCGGTGTTGGGGAACGCAATAATTTCAGAAATTTCTTATGCAAACGCAAGATCATGGTGATGCATAGCAACGAGAGGGGAGAGAGTTGTCTACATACCCTCGTAGACCATAAGCGGAAGCATTATGCCAACGCGATTGATGTAGTCGTACGTCTTCACGATCGACCGATCCTAGTACCGAAAGTACGGAACCTCCGCGATCTGCACACGTTCGGCTCGGTGACGTCCCACGAACTGACGATCCAACAGAGTGTCGATGGAGAGCTTCGTCAGCACGACGGCGTGATGACGGTGATGATGATGCTACCGGAACAGGGCTTCGCCTAAGCACCGCTATGATATGACCGATGTGGATTATGGTGGAGAGGGCACCACACATGGCTAAGGGATCAATGATCAACTTGTGTGTCTATGGGATGCCCCCTCCCCCGTATATAAAGGAGTGGAGGAGGGGGAGGGCCGGCCCTCTAATATGGCGCGCCCTAGGATTCCCCCCTTCCATGTAGTAGGAGTAGGAGAGAAGGAAAGGGAAGAGAGAAGAGAAGGAAGGAGGGGGCGCCGCCCCTCCCCTTTAGTCCAATTCGGACTAGGCCTTGGGGGGCGCGCGGCTGATACGTCTCCAACGTATCTACTTTTCAAAACACTTTTGCCCTTGTTTTGGACTCTAACTTGCATGATTTGAATGGAACTAACCCAGACAGACACTGTTTTCAGCAGAATTACCATGGTGTTATTTATGTGCAGGAACAAACGTTCTCAGAATGACCTGAAACTTCACGGAGCCACTTTTCAGAAAATAAGAAAAATACCTGCAAAAGATGAAGACCAGGGGGCCCACCACCTCTCCACGAGGGTGGGGGGGCGCGCCCCCTACCTCGTGGCCCCCTGTTGCCTCTCCAACTCCAACTCCAACTACATATATTGAGTTTTGGGGAGAAAAAAATCGGAGAGAAGAAATCATCGCGTTTTTCGATACGGAGCCGCCGCCAAGCCCTAAAACCTCTCGGGAGGGCTGATCTGGAGTCCGTTTGGGGCTCCAGAGAGGGGAATCCGTCGCCATCGTCATCATCAACCATCCCCCATCACCTATTTCATGATGCTCACCGCCATGCGTGAGTAATTCCATCGTAGGCTTGCTGGACGGTGATGGGTTGGATAGGATCTATCATGTAATTGAGTTAGTTTTGTTAGGGTTTGATCCCTAGTGTCCACTATGTTCTGAGATTGATGTTGCTATGACTTTGTATGGTTAATGCTTGTCACTAGGGCCCGAGTGCCATGATTTCAGATCTGAACCTATTATGTTTTCATCAATATATGAGTGTTCTTAATCCTATCTTGCAAGTCTATAGTCACCTATTATGTGTTATGATCCGTTAACCCCGAAGTGACAATAATCGGGATACTTACCAGTGATTCTCGTAGTTTGAGGAGTTCATGTATTCACCATGTGTTAATGCTTTATTTCAGTTCTCTATTAAAAGGAGGTCTTAATATCCCTTAGTTTCCGTAAGGACCCCGCTGCCACGGGAGGGTAGGACAAAAGATGTCATGCAAGTTCTTTTCCATAAGCACGTATGACTATATTCGGAATACATGCATACATTATATTGACGAACTGGAGCTAATTCTGTGTCACCCTAGGTTATGACTGTTGCATAATGAACCGCATCCGGCATAATTCTCCATCACCGATCCATTGCCTATGAGCTTTCCATATATTGTTCCTCGCTTATTTACTTTCCCGTTGCTATTGCTATCATCACTACAAAATACCAAAAACATTACTTTTACTACTGTTACCTTTTGTTACCGTTATCACTACTATCATATTACTTTCCTACTAAACACTTTGCTGCAGATATTAAGTTTCCAGCTGTGGTTGAATTGACAACTCAGCTGCTAATACTTGAGAGTATTCTTTGGCTCCCCTTGTGTCGAATCAATAAATTTGGGTTGAATACTTTACCCTCGAAAACTATTGCGATCCCCTATACTTGTGGGTTATCAAGACTATTTTCTAGCGCCGTTGCCGGGGAGCATAGCTCTATTCTTTGAGTCACTTGGGATAATATCTGCTTATCATTATGAAGAACTTGAGAGATCCAAAAAGCAAGATCTATCCCTCAACTACGAGGGGAGGTAAGGAACTGCCATCTAGCTCTGCACTTGATTCGCCTTCTGTTTTGAGTAAGCTTGCGACACCTACACCTGCTTCTGCTATTCGTTCTGATATGTCGCATGTTATTGATGATGCCTCTTCTACTATGCATGATACTTATGATGAAACTACCTCTATGCCTGATATACTATGCCACTTAGTGATTTTCTTGATGAACAACTTGCTAGGGCTAGAGAAATTGAAAATATTGAATCTGATGATGCTGATGAAAGTGATGATGAAGAATCACTTGTTATTCCGGGTTATGTTTCTGATCAAGAAGCTTCCTTAGCTATTTTAGCTTGCAAAAATAGAAATGAACTCAAAAGGTTATTAGCTAAATGGAGTAAGCAATCTCTAAATGCTAGAATGAAACCTGACCCTTCTTTTGCTACTTCACCTATCTTTGTTACTGATAAGGATTATGAATTCTCTGTTGATCCTGATATAATTACTTTGGTTGAATCTGATCCTTTTAATGGTTATGAATCTGAAACTGTTGTGGCACATCTTACTAAATTGAATGATATAGCCACCCTGTTCACTAAAGATGAGAGAACTCGTTACTTTTATATCCTTAAAATATTTCCGTTCTCATTAAAGGGTGGTGCTAAGATATGGTTTAATTCTCTTGATCCTGGTTGTGTGCGTAGTCCCAGGATATGATTTATTACTTCGCTGCTAAATATTTCCCTGCTCATAAGAAACAAGCTGCTTTAAGGGATATATATATATATATATAATTTTGTGCAAATTGAAGAAGAGAGTCTCCCACAAGCTTGGGGGAGGCTTCTCCAATTACTTAATGCTTTGCCTGATCATCCTCTTAAGAAAAATGAAATACTTGATATCTTTTATAATGGACTAACCGATGCCTCCAGAGATTACCTGGATAGTTGTGCTGGTTCTGTTTTTAGGGAAAGAACACCGGATGAAGCTGAATTCTATTGAATAATATGTTGACAAATGAACATAATTGGACACCTCCGGAGCCAATTCCGGATCCTATTTCTAAACCAACTCCGAAGAAGAGGGGTATTCTATTTCTCAGTCCTGAAGATATGCAAGAGGCGAAGAAATCTATGAAAGAAAAGGGTATTAAAGCTGAAGATGTTTAGAATTTACCTCCTATTTGAAGAAATACATGGTCTTAATTTACTGCTTGTTGAAGAAACATATGTTCTTAATCCATTACCTATTGAAGAAACTCATGGTCTTGATAACCCGACACAGGTAGTAAAGGTAAATTCTCTCTACAGATATGATAAAGCTGAAATCCCTTTTACTAAATTTGCTAGCCCATGCTTAGATGAGTTTGATAAATTTATGGCTAAGCAAGAAGATTTTAATGTTTATTTTGGTAGACAATTGAAATACAATTCAAATATGCTTGAACACTTGGGTGATTATATGGCTAATGTTAGAGGTGAACTTAAACTTATTAGTAAACATACTTCTATGGTTACCACTCAAGTAGAACAAGTACTTAAAGCTCAAAATGATTTGCTCAATGAATTGAATAGTAAGAATCTATCCCTAATAATAAAGCACGGATTGACTCCGTCGGTTCACCGTCACAATACTCTTCTTCATGTGAATCTACGCTTTCAGTTTGAATTTAAAACATATACTCAAGGTGGTACTAATTCAGGGAACCTACATGATGGGTTCGTTCGCACGCACGCTAAGGGCCTGGGCCATGTAGTTTTCGGACGTCGATTTCTTTTGTTCATCGTTTGGTTTTAGAGAAGCCCATCCCAACACGTTCGTCCGTCCTACTAGGTAGGCAAAATTTCACGCCCGAGTTTCCCATCTCTTAAATACCTCTCCAAGATCAACATAGTACCCTGGTAATCGGCCCCTAGCGAAAGGCGATCCGGACACAATGGCGCTAAAGTGGGTCGTCAGGTACACGGCGGGCGCCGGCGCATATCGTAGTCGTCCATCCCCGCGATGGGCGTCGCCACCTTCTCCGCGAGGGCTGCTCGCACCTGCGCCACGACGCGATCGACGGTGATTGGCGCAACGTCGCCCGTCTCCACGGTGTCGTGGTCGTCGCCCAGCCTGCCATCCATGAGCCCCGCCACTCCGACCGCCATCACGCGCGGAACCTTAGGCGCCAAGTACTTGCCGTTGACGTCCTGACCCGGTGCTCCAGTAGCCGGCGAGCCAGTGACGGCCTCGAACAGCAGCACGCCAAAGCCGTACAAGTCAGACTTCTTGGACATGATGCCCGTGCGGAGGAAGAAGGGGTCCGCGTAAACTGGCGATCCCATCGCTGACGCGCCTGGAGCGCGACGGTGGCCGGGAAGGTGCCCTCATAGCCCGACCCCAGGTCGCAGAGCCTCGTACGCCCGTCTATGTCGAGGAACACGTACTTGGAGGCCGACACGTCGCCATGCACCATGCAGATGACGTCGTGAGTGTGCTCCAGCGCAACGGCCACGTCGTGGAGGGGCGCCGTGGTTGTGGAGGCGACCGACGCCATAGATAAGCAATAACACCCCGGATATGACTTTCCCAATATGTATTCCAACTCTTGCCGTTTCTGGCCTTAAGTTATTTTATTTTCTCGGGTTCGGGTTTTTTGTCTCCGTGTGTTGTTGTCGTTGTCATGCATCTCATATCATGTCATCATGTGCATTGCATTTGCATACGTGTTCATCTCATGCATTCGAGCATTTTCCCCATTGTCCATTTTGCATTCCGGCGCTTCGTTCTCCTCCGATGGTCAATTCTACCTTTCTTTCAGGTGTGGGGATTAAACATTTCCGGATTGGACCGAGACTTGCCAAGCGGCCTTGGTTTACTACCGGTAGACCGCCTGTCAAGTTTCGTACCATTTGGACTTCGTTTGATGCTCCAACGGTTAACCGAGGGACCGAAAAGGCCTCGTGTGTGTTGCAGCCCAACACCCCTCTAAGTTGTCCCAAAACCCACCAAAACCCTGCTCCATCATCTAGAGCGTTCGATCACGATCGCGTGGCCGAAAACCGCACCTCATTTGGACTCTCCTAGCTCCTCCTATGCCTATTTAAAGACCCCTCCGAAATTCTCTTTCTTCCTCTCCCGAAACCCTAGTCGTCTTCCACCTCTCGCCGCCGGACGTGTCCGTTTCGTCCGATCGCCGCCGCCCGGCCTATCACGCCCCGCCACGTGGCGCCGACGCGCCCCACCTCGCCGTCCCGCACCGACGCGGCCCGCGGGCCCGAGGCCGGCCCTCCCGCCGCCGATCC
>NC_041382.1:33053048-33096563 GCF_002162155.2 Triticum dicoccoides
CCGGCGAGCGCCGCCGCCCCGCCGCCAACCGCGTCCGCCGGTGTCGCTAGCTTTGGCCTCCTCCTTCCTCCATGCCCGCACCCTTCCGGCCGGCCCCTTCCAACTCCGACGGACCCTGCTACAGTAACTCCGGCGAGCTGCTTCGGAATCCATGCCAGATCCAGATCTGGAAATTTGGGACGGTTGACTTTTGCCCGAATCCCTAGATAAATTGCTATGTTCATCGCATTGTATCTCTGCATTCGTAGCTGCGTTTTGGGCATATAGCATATCAAAATGTTCGTCTTAGAGAGTACATCATTTCATCTCATTGCATCATTTTCATTTGAGTTCATCTTGATGCCCGAAATGCTGTTAGAAGAGTGCTACTTGAGATATTTGTCAGATCTGCTGCTCCATTTATACATTTGTTATTTTTGCCATGATTATTGTGTGCATGATATGCCCATGAGCTCTACATATGTTTTGTTAAGGGTTTTGCCATATTTCCAGAGGTGCAACCCATGTATTTTTGTGATGTGTGTGGTGACTAGCACAAGCTTGCAAAGTGAGGAACTTGGTAATGCTGATTTCAGGGACTTAGCATTTCCACTAAGTCCTTGAGTTGTTTATCTCAATATGCCATATGTTCATGTTGTTTCCTAGTGATCCGTGCCTCTTTTGAGGATGATCAGTAAGGATATTTTGTTAATCTTGTAGTTCTCTATCCATCCATGTCTTTATTTGCAATTATGGAGCACCCTAGCTCGACTCAATCGAGCTCTACTTTTGTCATTTCGTGAATCTGGGTGGATTGTCTACTTGTTAGCGATTTTGCCGATGATGTTGTAGTTGATCCGTGCATGCTATGTTATTGTTCTTGTCATGTCTAACTTTTATTTTGTGTATTCTTGATGGGTGTATGCTTAGATTATCATGACATGCTCTGTAGTGAGTGCATCGAGCTCGTAAACATGCCTACTTGATATCTGTTTCAGCATGCTCCAGTTTTCACTAAGTCTGTGATCTGATTATGTTTTTGCCATGTTCACATGCTTGCAATTGTATTTTCTGATCCCTTTTGGCTCAAGGTCACTAAGGGACTGTTGTTAAGCTCTTTGAGTAGCTCCATGACATGCTTTAAATAGCCATTTTCAGGTCCTGTAGCATATAGTTTTGTTGCTCCGAAGAGTGCTATCTGATCTGAAATTCCAGACAAGTGTTAATTTCACTAAGTCTGAGATCTGTTTACCATATGCATTTTTGCCATGCTTGTTTGAACCTGTTATTGGATGAATTGGCCGTAGCTCAGTGCTAGACTTTTGTTAAGCTTCATGAATGGTTTCCTTCCATGTATTTTGATGCCATGTTTGAGTGATGTAGCATGTTCATCTCATTGCATTTAGATGGCTACTGGCTGTAAATCGCAGAACGTGGCCATATTCGAAATGCTTGCCATTTCCAAACTGTAACTCCGATTCCGGCGTTCTTTATATCGTTTTCAAGCGATTTCATCTCATCTTTCCAGTGTCACACTTGGATTTCCAAGTTGAGGCCAGGTTCATGCATTCCTTGTCACATCTTGCATATGCATCCCGCATCGCATCCCGCATAGCATACCATCCTTGCATCATTTTGTTTGAGCTTTGCACGTGGTTGATTGTGTTCCGTTTGCTTGTTTGTCTTGTTTGGGTAGAGCCGGGAGACGATTTCGCTAATGAGGAGCCCGTTGAGTTTGCTTTTGAGGATCTAGTCAACTCTGACAACTTTGCAGGCAAGATGATCATACCCTCGAAATCACTACTATCTTTGCTTTGCTAGATGCTCGCTCTTTTGCTATGCCTATGCTACGATGCCTACCACTTGCTTATCATGCCTCCCAAATTGCCATGTCAAACCTCTAACCCACCATGTCCTAGCAAACCGTTGATTGGCTATGTTACCACTTTGCTCAGCCCCTCTTATAGCGTTGCTAGTTGCAGGTGAAGGTTGGAGACCGTTCCTTGTTGGAACATTTATTTACTTGTTGGGATATTATTATATTGCCATGTTATCTTAATGCATCTATATACTTGGTAAAGTATGGAAGGCTCGGCCTCTCTCCTAGTGTTTTGTTCCACTCTTGCCACCCTAGTTTTCGTCATATCGGTGTTATGTTCCCGGATTTTTGCGTTCCTTACGCGGTTGGGTTATAATGGGAACCCCTTGATAGTTCGTCTTGATTAAAGCTTTTCCAGCAATGCCCAACCTTGGTCTTACCATTTGCCACCTAGCCTCTTTTTCCCTTGGGTTTCCGAAGCCCGAGGGTCATCTTATTTTAACCCCCTGGGCCAGTGCTCCTCTGAGTGTTGGTCCGACTGAGCTGCCTGCGGGGCCACCTCAGGGAAACTTGAGGGTTGGTTTTAGTCGTAGCTAGTCTCATCTGAGTGTGCCCTGAGAACGAGATATGTGCAGCTCCTATCGGGATTTGTTGGCACATTCGGGCGGCGTTGCTGGATTTGTTTTAACCTGTCGAAGTGTCTTGTAGAACCGAGGCACCAAGTCTGATCGGAACGTCTCGGGAGGAGGTCTATTCCTTCGTTGACCGTGAGAGCTTGTCATGGGCTAAGTTGGGATTCCCCTGCAGGGATTTGAACTTTTGAAAGCCGTGCCCGCGGTTATGGGCAGATGGGAATTTGTTAATGTCCGGTTGTAGATAACTTGAACCTTAACTTAATTAAAATGAATCAACCGTGTGAGTTACCGTGATGGTCTCTTCTCGGTGGAGTCCGGGAAGTGAACACGGTGTTGGAGTAATGCTTGCCGCAGGATGCCCTCTAGTTATTCGTTCGCGCTTTGCCTCCTCTTCTCGCTCTCTTTTGCGAACAGGATAGCCACCATATATGCTAGTCGCTTGCTGCAGCTCCACATATATACCTTGCCTTTCCTATTAAGCTTAAATAGTTTTGATCGCGAGGGTGCGAGATTGCTGAGTCCCTGTGGCTCCCAGATTACTTCCAAACCAGATGCAGGGCCTGATGATTCCGCTCCAGGTGACGCGCTTGAGCTTAAGTGGGAGTTCGACGAGGATTCGCAACGATACTACGTGTCTTTCCCTGATGATCAGTAGTGGTGCCCAGTTGGGGGTGATCGGGACCGTGTCGCATGTTGGGTTATCTTTTATTTTGGCGCCGTAGTCGGGCCATGAGTGTTTGGATGATGTAATGTTATTTATGTACTTGATTGACGTGGCGAGTGTAAGCCAACTATGTATCTCCCCTTTGTTATTTATATTACATGGGATGTTGTGATGATTGCCTAACTTGCGACATTGCTTTCAATGCGGTTATGTCTCTAAGTCATGCCTCGACACGTGGGAGCTATAGCCGCATCGAGGGCGTTACAAGTTGGTATCAGAGCCTTCCCCGACCTTAGGAGCCCCATTGCTTGATCGTTATTAGCGGCCGAGTTGTGTCTAGAAAAATGTTTTGAGTCATTTAGGAATTATATATCGAAGAGTTTAGGAATTCTTTTTACTTCCCAGTCTCCTCATCGCTCTGGTAAGGCATCCTGATGTAGAGTTTTGACTCTTCTCTTCTCAAATTTCACTAAATTTTTTTTAGGATCACGCGGGTATCTTGGAATCGTTCCGATGGTTTTATGACGAGAACATTGTCTTGGTGCCTCCTGTTAGGGGTTTTGTGGAAGTGTCCCGGGGAGTTGAGCTCTGAGGTGTTGTCGTCATAATTTTATCGTTGCAGTTCTGGAATACCTGAGTTTAGTATGCCGACATCGAAAATCTCTTTTATGCAGTTCGTTGGTGAGATAACCTCGATGCCACCCAGTACTGGGACGGGAGTTCGGGAGTATCGCCATAACTTGTATAACGGATGCTTTTCGAAGGTTGAGGTAGATGGTTTCCGAAGTTTTTCTCGGTTATGTGTTGAAGGATGGATACGACTGGATGTACGATTTGCTAGATTTGGGTGAGATATTATGCTTCCCCTATATCCCCAACACCTGATTGCATAACCGGAAAGGTTCGGGAGTTTCGTAGGTGGGAATTCTTGTAGCTCTAGTTCTTCTTCCACGAATATTTGGTTTGAGATTGAGATTTCTTACCGAGTATTCGTTCTTGATCCGTACCTTGTTGATTTATTTCTCTACCTAAATTCTAAGTGGCTTCTCAATTTATGGATATGTGACCATTTCAAGAGGAATGCATTCGTTCATTTTGTTCGGATGTGAAGACTTTATGTTGCAATTTTCTTTCCGTTGGATTCAGCTTCATTTTATCTGTCAATGTGCTAACGGTGGTCAACCTCTTCAGGATGGCTCCCGCTAAGAGCACCAATCAGAATCAAAATCAAGATCCGCCACCACCTCCACCTCCTTCGGAGGCATGGCAAGCTGTGATGGCCGCAACCAATGCAAACACACAGTTGATCATGCAAATTCTTCAAGAGCGCGATCAAGGCAACCAAGGGAACCAAGGCAACAATCAGAATCACTTTGCTACACTCAACCAGTTCCTTGCTAACGGGCCAAAGACTTTCAGCAATTGTGTTGAGGCAACTGATGCTGACGATTGGCTCATGGATCTGTGCAAGCATTTCGATTGCAGTAACGTCAGGCCTGAGGACTTCATCAAGTTCGCTTCTTTCCAACTCAAAGATCAAGCTGCAGAATGGTTCCAGCAATACAAGGATTCCAGAGGTGGACGTGTGTTTACCTGGGATGAATTCCGTCAAGACTTCAAAGCTCATCATATTCCTCAGAGCGTGGTTGAAAGCAAGCGTGAGGAATTCCGCAATCTGAAGCAAGGCTCTTTGTCTGTCTATGACTACAACAAGTTGTTCCAGAAGCTCGCCCGCTTTGCCAAGCAGGACGTCCCTGATGAGAAGAGCATGATATATCAGTTCAGGGGTGGTCTCAGAGAAGAAATTCAGCTAGCTCTTGTTCTCTTTGAGCCCTTAAGATATGATGAGTTCTACAACATGGCACTGAAGCAAGAGGCTGCTCAACTGAGGTGTGATGCTTCCAAGAAGCGAGTCAGAGACACTACTCCATCTTCCTCTACTCAAGTGGCCAAGCAGCAGAAGTATTGGCTTCCTCCTCCTCCGTTCCGTCAGCCGTATCAAGAGAAGAGCAAAGGTGGCAGTGGATCTTCCCACCCACCCAACCCTGGCTTTTAGAACAAGACTTCGTCTCAAGATCCAAGATCAAGTGCTCCGTATCACCGTACGCTTTCAGAGGTCACGTGCAACAAGTGCCAACAGAAGGGTCACTATGCCAACAAATGCTTCAATCAGAGGCGTCTTCCTCCTCCTCCTCTTGTCAGATCGGCAAGTACAGCTGTGGTCAAGCATAACCCCAAGCACGCCAAGGTCAACTTGATGAACGTAGCTCAGGCAGAGGATTCGTCAGATGTCATCATGGGTAACCTTCCTGTTAATGATATTCCTGCAAAAGTACTTTTTGACTCTGGTGCATCGCATTCCTTCATGTCATTCCCATTTGCATCGGAGAACAATTTTAGTACTAAGGCATTACCTAGAGCTATGCAAGTCATCTCTCCAGCTGAGCGTCTGAGTTCTAGTATGATGGTTCCGGATATTTCTATCATGATGGGTGATTTCAAGTTTCTGGCTTCTCCAATGGTTCTTGGTAACTCGGATATTGATCTTATTCTCGGAATGGATTGGCTTTCTAAGCACAAGGCTCAGCTTGATTATGCAGCCAGGCAGATTCAATTGACTCATTCGTCTGAGGATGTAATTGTCTTTGCCGCTCGGGATAATACTATCCGTCTATTTTCTCTCAATGAGAAGGGTGAACTGGATGCTATCTCGCAAATTCCAGTCGTTTGCGAATATCAAGACGTCTTTCCAGAAGAGCTTCCAGGAATGCCTCCGCACCAGCCAGTTGAATTCGTCATCGATCTTGATCCTGGCACGGAACCTGTGTGCAAGCGTCCTTACAAGCTCGGACCTGAAGAGTTGAAGGAGCTGCAGAAGCAACTCAATATTCAAGAGAGAATGGGTCTCATCCGGTGTAGTTCTTCTCCGTGGGGTTGTGGTGTTCTTTTTGTGAAGAAGAAGGATGGAACGGACCGACTTTGTGTTGATTACCGTCCATTGAACAAGAAGACCATCAAGAACAAATACCCACTTCCCAATATCAATGAGCTATTCGAACAACTCAAAGGTGCCCAAGTATTCTCCAAGCTTGATCTCCGTATGGGTTATCATCAGATTTGTATCCGTGAGCAAGATATTCCCAAGACAGCTTTCAGGACAAGCTATGATTCATATGAATACACTGTCATGTCTTTTGGCCTCGTCAACGCTCCTCCGACATTCTCTCGCATGATGAACTTCATCTTCAACGCCTACACCAATGACTTTGTTTTGGTCTATCTCGACAACATTCTGGTTTTCTTGAAGAACAAGGAAGATCATGCTATGCACTTGCGTTTGGTACTCGATAAGCTCTGGGAACATCAGTTCTATGCCAAGTTCTCCAAGTGCGAATTTGGCTCGATGAGGTTCTTTATCTTGGTCATATCATCTCTGCCAAGGGTATTGCGGTGAATCCTGAGAAGGTGTCTACAATTGTGAATTGGGAACCTCCTCAGAACGTGAAGCAACTCCGTAGCTTCCTCGGTCTCGCAAGCTACTGCCGAAGATTCGTTGAAAACTTTTCTAAGATCGTGAAGCCTCTCTCAAATCTTCTCCAGAACCATGTCAAGTACGTTTGGTCTCCGGAGTGTGACATTGATTTCAACACTTTGAAAGAGAAATTGATCACTGCTCCAGTTCTGACTCCGCCCGATGAATCCAAGCCATACGAAGTCTTTTGTGATGCCTCTCTCCAAGGTCTTGGCGCAGTGTTGATGCAAGAGAAGAAAGTTGTTGCTTATACCTCTCGCTAGTTGAAGCCCAATGAGAAGAACGACCCCACTCATGATCTCGAGTTGGCGGCAGTTGTGCATGCTCTCTTGACTTGGAGACATCTCCTATTGGGAAGAAAAGTGGACATTTTCACTGATCACACGAGTCTCAAGTACATCTTCACTCAGCCTAATCTCAACCTCAGGCAAACTCGATGGGTCGAAATGATTCAAGAGTATAATCCGAGTATCGAGTATACTCCAGGCAAGGCCAATGTGATTGCTGACGCATTAAGCAGAAAGGCTTATTGCAACAGTCTGATTCTCAAGCCTTATCAACCCGAGCTTTGTGAAGCTTTCCGCAAGCTTAATCTGCAAGTTGTTCCACAAGGTTTCCTCGCCAACCTTCAAGTCTCTCCTACCTTGGAAGACCAGATTCACCAAGCTCAACTTCTTGATGCTATGGTGAAAAAGGTGAAGATTGGGATTGCCATGAGTCAACCCAAGTACAAGTGCTACCGCCTTGATGACAAGGATACTCTCTTCTTCGAGGATCATATTGTTGTACCCAAGGGTGAACTTCGTAAAGTGATCATGAACGAGGCTCACAATTCTCTCCTCTCCATCCACCCTGGGAGAACGAAGATGTATCAGGACCTCAAGCAGGCTTATTGGTGGACTCGAATGAAGCGCGAGATTGCTCAGTTCATAAATGAGTGTGATGTCTGCAGAAGAGTGAAGGCAGAACACCAAAGGCCAGCGGGTCTCCTCCAACATCTTGCCATTCCAGAATGGAAGTTTGACCACATTGAAATGGACTTCGTGACTGGGTTTCCAAAGTCCAAGCGTGGCAATGATGCTATATTCGTTGTCATTGACAAACTCACCAAAGTGGCTCAGTTTCTGCCTATAAAAGAGTCAATCACTGCAGCTCAATTGGCGGAACTCTATACCTCTCGAATTGTCTCTCTGCACGGTATTCCACAAGTGATCTCTTCAGACCGTGGCAGCATCTTGACCTCCAAGTTTTGGGATTCTTTTCAGAAGGCCATGGGCACCAACATCCGCTTCAGCATAGCTTTCCATCCTCAAACTAGCGGTCAAGTCGAGCGTGTCAATCAGATTCTTGAAGATATGCTCAGGGCTTGTGTGATCTCCTTTGGCATGAAGTGGGAGGATTGTCTTACTTATGCTGAATTCTCCTACAACAACAGTTTTCAAGCAAGTTCGGGCAAGGCCCCATTTGAAATTCTGTATGGCAGGAAGTGTCGTACCCCTCTCAACTTGTAACATCCCAAATTTTCAATTTGGAATGTTATACATTAGGTCATCATGCATATCATATTTTATTTTGCTTTTGGTTTTGATCCTAGAAAATCCTAAGCAACTCAAGGACCCACGGAGAGAGTTGGGGATTTCGTTATTTACGTATTTGAGTTTTCTCAAATTATGTAAACAGGATCATTTGATTTTATTTATTTTATCATCAATTATTTCTATTACAAAAATATGAGAGCGGGAATAAAATGACTTTCCCAAAATATAGAAATATTGAGGATTTAATAAAAAAATCAAATAAGATTTATTTCGGAGTTTTTCGGTATTTTTATTTGAATTTAGGAAAAATGCGCGTTTTTCAAAGTTGTAGTTTGGGCCCAGATAAATGTTCACTTTATCGGGCTTGATTTTAGGAACCCGGCAAAATTTATTGCGTGATTTTTGGAGTCGGTTTAGTATTTCTTTTTATTTTTCTTCCGAGCGGATTTATATATAAAAAAAACGCAAACCGACTTCGGGCCATACCCGGCCAGGACTCCCTGGCCCGGGGCCTTTATATAGCGCCCGAAGGCCCGCGAGAGGAGAGCCCCCACGAAACCCTAACCCTAGCCGCCGCCTCCCAGCCGCCGCCGCCCGCCGCCGCCGTCGTCGGAGCGCGCCGCCCGAGGTTCGCCGCCGCCGCCTCGTTTTCCGTGCAGTTTTCTTTAAAAAAATTCTGTTCGTCGTTTTTCTTTTTCGTCGGATTTTCCGCGGTTATTTTCTGATCGTGATTTCTGATCCGATTTTCGTTTTAGTATAACTTTTCGCTCGTTTATCGGAATCAGGCGATTCAAGCGCCTGGAGTTTCGTCTCGAAACCGTCTTTCCGAATAACCAACTTAAACAAGTTTTTGACACTGTAAAATTTGCCCTAGATCTAGATTACTAGAATGAAGTTGTTTTCTTTCGCCGTTTGATTTCTTTTGCTTCGTTCGATTTGATTCTTTTGCCAACCAGGGTTCTTAAGTTGAACTTTCTGGTTAGATCTTCTATTTGAGTTTTACCTGTGCATTAGATGAGTACTTATTGTATGCTTGTTGTTTGTCTGCGATAGAATACCCAGAGTGCGCCGCCTGTTACTTCGAATCTCTAGGTTACGCGGATCATCAGCAAGGCAAGTAACACTTTGATCATACCTTTTCTACAACCCAGTTTTATTGCATTAGAACAATCCTCACACATTGCATGATTAGGATCTAATTAAACTGTGGGATGGGAAGTAGATGAGGTAGTACCTATTACCTGTTTATTATCAAACCTTTGGGAGGTACTTCTATGTTTGCTTATTATGCCATGCTATGCTAGTAGACGTGGATTGGGTGAGTGATATCCATGACAGATGTGAGACTGAAAATTAAGGGTTTATCTAAGGTGGCAACCTAACACACATCTGGGTGGACTGAGGCACCTGGGGTTTCCAGGACTTGCCTGTTTTTATTGGACCGCCACCCAGGCCCAAAGGGATCATGAGATTATTCATACTAGAAACTTCCGTGTGCAGCCACATGCCATTATGGGCTCTGGCATAGTTGACTAAGTTGTGCGAACTCTTACAGTGGTAGACTAGCAGATGTAGGGGATGTAGGTGGTACGGTCTACCCGATCGTAAGGTGCTAGCGCATTTGAAAGACTATGTCTCGGTCATCCGTCTTCTCAAACATCCTGTAGTGCGAGAAACCAAACGGAGGCGATCGAGTCTTGTGGGGAAAAGTGCGCAAACCTCTGCAGAGTGTAATAAACTAATCATGATTAGCCGTGTCCCCGGTTATGGACATCTTGAGTATCTAGTACCTGGATTTTCATGTGAATCTCAACACGTTACTCTAAATTAATATTGTTGGGTTTTAATGATGTTACTTAATTGGGATTGAGAATGTTGTCAACCATTCTCAATGTTTAACAACCACCATGATAGTAATTAATTCTATTCCTTTGCAGTAGGGAAAAATTGGCTTTACGCAAAAACAATAACCATAGAGCTTTCCACCAGCCAAATATGCATATAGTATAGTTGTTGCATTCCATTACTCTCTATGTGTTATCTTGCAGCATATTCCATGTGCTGACCCGTTTCGGGCTGCAACGTTAATGTTGCAGACTTTTCAGACGATGATTAAGGAGTTTTTAGGTCGTGGTTCTATACTCAGTGATGCCGTTGGAGTTGATGGACTCACTTATTTTCCAAGCCTTCCGCTGTTATCGTCACTAGATGGCCTTAAGCCATATTTATTGTTTGAAGTTCTCTTTTGAGACACTCGATGTAATAAGTGTGTGATTGCTACTCTGCTATAAATCCTCCGAGTACTGTGTGGTGTCAGCATTACTGATCCAGGGATGACACCAGAGCACAGAGATCAGGCTGTTTGAGGCCTGGTCGCTACAGAGATGGTATCAGAGCACACGCTGACTGTAGGACACGACCACTAAGCTAAAGACCTAGATCACTAGATCACTCTCTTCTCATCCGAATTCTCATCTTTTCTACTCTTTAGGATGGCGGATGCAAGGAACAAGTTCACCCAACCAGATGAAGATACACCCTTTGGACGCCACTTGAAGGAAGTCACTAGATACCTGAACATAGGAATACCAAGCTTCACGAGAACCTACAATGCCACTTTACCTGAAGAAGAGCACTGGATGATTCAAGTTCAAGTTCCAAGAAGGACGTTCATGCCAGTCACTGAGCCCATAGAGTTTTCTTTTGATGCACCAACGTGGAGTCTAGGAAAGAGCATGGCAGCTCACATCGCCATGGGACGCATTGGAGAAATCTACCGCAAGGATCTCAAGGATACTATCTACCAGATTTGTGGGCGCCGAGATGAACACTGGGAGATGATTAGCACCAGGAAAGATAGATCAGTAGCAGCTTTTATCCAGGAGTTAAACCAGCACATTCAACGACAGGAGAATCAGATGTGCGCCGACATGATAGATCTGAAGAAGGCTAAGACTAGAATCAAGGAACTAGAGGAAGAACTCAAGGCTACACGTGAAGATTATGAAGAAGAAATTGAAGTATTGGTGGATAAGAATGCCGACCTAACAAAGAAGATTGGAATATTTATGGGAGGCCCGACACCAATAGATGAAGACGAAGAACCCAAGGAGATTAGCCCGGAGGACTACATCATCATCGACGGCACCGACTCGGAACAAGATAGTAGCGATGATGTCTATGTTGATGAAGCAGGAGCAGATATCATGGAGTCTACAACCATAGAATATTTCTAGTAGACCACCTCATCAGTAGTAGTAGTCCACCATGTAAATATAGTAGTCCGAGCACTTTTGCGATAGCTAGATCGATTGTATGCCTTTGTTTGATTGATTAAAGTGAATTGTGTGCTTTTGCCTCATGTGCATATGGGTAGTGTTTTCTCTTTAGACCCCCTCTATTCTTATATCTCATATTTTCTAAACCCTCAGATGCCTCCGAGACGTGACCCCGGATTTGCCTTTCCACCGGAGCTCACCCAATTGATCCAGCAGCAGAACACCTTGATGCAGTTGCTAGTTCAGAATCAGAATCAGGGGAACAACAACAACAACCCACCACCACCACCACCTGTTGACCACTTAGCCTGTTTTCTTAGGCTGAATCCGCCGGTGTTTTCCAGTAGCACCGAGCCGATAGTAGCAGATGATTGGCTCCGCAAGATAGCTAGAGAGTTGACCACAGTAGGATGCACAGATGTGGAGAAGGTTAAGTTTGCCGCATATTAGTTAGAAGGACCCGCAGCATCTTGGTGGGAGAATTTCACAGCCACTTTCCCAGTCGACACTGTCACATGGGACCAGTTTCAGCAGGCTTTTCGTACTGCCCATGTTTCAGCAGGAGCAATGGCCATGAAGAAGCGTGAGTTTCGTAACTTGCGCCAAGGAGGACGGACAGTTGGCCAGTATGTGGAGGAGTTTAGTAAGCTAGCACGTTATGCCCCAGATGACGTTGCTACAGATGCAGCTAAGCAGGAGAAATTCCTAGAAGGACTGAATGATGAGTTGAGTATGCAGTTGATGGTAGCCACCTTCAACAACTACCAGGAGTTGGTAGATCGTGCTCTTATGATTGAAGGGAAGCAGCAGCAAATTGAGAACCACAAGAGGAAGTATGGACAAGGAAAGTATAATTCAGGAGCTCAGCAGAAGCCTCGCTTTACCCCTAGACCAGGAGGACATTTTCAGCATACCCACGGAGTAGGTAGCTCGCACAATCCCAATGGCACCAAGAATGGTAATGGGAATGGAGGAAGTAGTGGACAGAATCGCAGCACCCCATCGACCCCAGCCAAGAAGGATTTGAGCCACGTCACTTGCTTTAAGTGTCAGAAGACCGGACACTTTACAAACGAATGCCCTGAAGGCCAAAATGGCAATGGAAGTTCTGGGAAGAAACCGAACCCTTTCAACAGGGGACAGGTGAACCACGTTAGCGTGGAGGAGGTTGAAGCTCAGCCCGATGCAGTAATAGGTAAGTTTTTGCTTAAGTCATCTACTGCACTCGTTCTTTTTGATACTGGTGCATCGCATTCATACATCTCAAGGGGATTTGTGGATAAGTATAACCTACCAACCCAAGCCCTTAGGTCACCCATGTTAGTAACCTCGCTAGGAGCAGAGTATGTGGCAAGTTTATGGTGTGATCGGTTACCATTAAGGATTGGTAACTATGTTTTTCCCTCAGACCTAATAGTATTGGAATCTCAAGGATTGGATGTGATATTAGGCATGGATTGGTTATCAAAGTATAAAGGGAATATTGAGTGTGCTAGTAAGTCAATTTTGCTTACCACACCAGAAGGGAGAAGGATCAAGTATGTATCCCGGCATGTACCAAAAAGGACACAAGTAAATTGCCTAACAGGAGTTGTGCAGGAGGAAGTACCAGTGGTAAAGGATTTTCCTGATGTATTTCCCGAAGAGTTGCCAGGCATGCCACCGGATAGAGACATTGAGTTTTTGATTGAGCTTTTGCCAGGCACTGGGCCAATATCAAAGAGACCATATAGGATGCCAGCAAAAGATTTGGTGGAAATTAAGAAGCAGATTAAGGAGTTACTGGATAAGGGATATATTCGCCCAAGTTCTTTGCCTTGGGGATCACCAGTACTTCTAGTGGAGAAGAAGGATGGATCGTTAAGGATGGTTGTTGACTATCGAGGATTGAATGAAGTAACAATCAAGAACAAGTACCCGCTACCAATGATCAATGATCTGTTTGATCGATTGCAAGGAGCTAAAGTGTTTTCCAAGATTGATTTGCGATCAGGTTACCACCAATTGAAGATTCGAGAACAGGATATACCTAAGACAACATTCACCACAAGATATGGGCTGTATGAGTATACCGTTATGTCATTTGGACTGACTAACGCGCCTGCCTATTTTATGAACATGATGAACAAAGTGTTTATGGAGTTTTTGGATAAGTTCGTCGTAGTGTTCATTGATGATATCCTGGTTTATTCAAAGAATGAAGAGGAGCATAAGGAGCATTTGCGTTTGGTACTTGGAAAGCTCAGAGAACATCAATTATATGCCAAGTTCAGCAAATGTGAATTTTGGTTGAAGGAAGTAGGATTCCTCGGACATGTTATATCTGGAGAAGGTCTAGCAGTAGATCCCGCTAAAGTTGAAACCGTGACCAAGTGGGAAGCACCAACAACAGTTGGAGAGATCCGGAGTTTTCTTGGACTCGTAGGATACTACCGGAGATTTATTGAGAATTTCTCAAAGATTGCAAAACCTATGACGGAGTTGCCGAAGAAGGATACTAAGTTCAAATGGACTGAGGAGTGTGAGGCTAGTTTCCAGGAGTTGAAGAAACGTTTGGTTACCTCACCAGTGTTGATTTTGCCAGATCAGACCAAGGATTATGAGGTGTATTGCGACGCTTCACGTCGAGGACTTGGAGCAGTGCTTATGCAGGAAGGAAGAGTTGTTTTGTATGCTTCACGACAACTGAAGCCCCACGAAATGAATTATGCTACGCATGATTTGGAGTTAGCAGCTGTAGTGCATGCGCTGAAGACATGGAGACATTTCCTCATTGGAAATCATTGTGAGGTGTACATGGATCATAAGAGTTTGAAGTACATCTTCACGCAGAGGGAGTTGAACCTCAGACAAAGGAGATGGTTGGAGCTTATCAAGGATTATGATATGAAATTACATTACCATCCCGGAAAAGCTAATGTAGTAGCGGATGCATTGAGCCATAAGAGTCATGTCAATACATTAATGACGGGAGGAATACCCAAGGAGTTAGCAGGAAATCTTCGTGAACTATGTTTAGAAATAGTTCCAAGAGGCTATGTAGCAGCATTGGAAATTCAGTCAACTTTGATGGATAGAATCAGAGAAGCTCAGAAAACTGACAAAGCGATTGCCGCTATAAAGGAGAAACTGAGCAAAGGAAAAGCTAAAGGATTTCGAGAGGATGAGCACGACACCCTATGGTTTGAAGACCGTGTTTATGTGCCCAATAACCCGAAGATTAGAAAGTTGATTCTGCAAGAGGCACATGACTCACCGTATTCGATTCACCCAGGAAATACCAAGATGTATTTGGATTTGAAGGATATTTTCTGGTGGACCAGAATGAAAAGGGATATTGCGGAGTATGTAGCAGTTTGTGATGTATGTCAGAGAGTAAAGCAAGAGCATCAGAAGCCAACAGGATTGTTGCAACCATTGCCGATACCCGAATGGAAGTGGGATAAGCTAGACATGGATTTTATCACGGGATTACCAAGGACTCATTCAGGCTATGACTTGATTTGGGTTGTAGTCGATCGATTGACGAAGGTAGACATTTCATCCCAGTAAAGACCACTTACACAGGTGCTAAGTTGGCAAAGATATATATGACCAGGATCGTATGTTTGCATGGAGTTCTGAGGAGCATCGTATCAGATAGAGGAACCCAGTTTACCTGAAGGTTCTGGAAGCAGTTGCATGAGACTTTAGGTACCAGGTTTGAATTCAATACAGCTTTTCACCCGCAGACAGATGGACAGACTGAGAGAGTCAATCAGATTTTGGAGGATATGCTGAGAGCTTGTGCGCTAGATTATGGATCTAGTTGGGACGATAATTTGCCATATGCAGAGTTTTCTTACAATAATAGCTATCAGACTAGTTTGAAGATGGCACCTTTCGAGGCTTTGTACGGAAGGAGGTGCAGGACACCTTTGTCATGGGACGAAGTTGGAGACCGCCAGTTGTTTGGATCAGATCTGATCAAAGAGTCTGAACAGAAGGTGAAGTTGATTCGCGACAGGCTCAAAGTAGCCCAGTCCAGACAGAAGAGCTACGCAGATTCTAAACGCAAGGAGACAGTTTACGAAGTCGGAGACAGGGCTTATCTTCGAGTATTCCCACTTCGAGGGATTAAGCGCTTTGGACTTAAGGGGAAGTTAGCGCCACGATTTGTAGGGCCATATCGAGTTTTGGAGCGTATGGGAGAAGTAGCTTACAAGTTGGAATTGCCAGAAGTATTGGCAGGAGTGCATGATGTGTTTCACGTTTCTCAGTTGAAGAAGTGTCACGCGGAGATGGCTGACATACCTTTGAGAGACACCGTGCCATTGGAAGCAATTCAGTTGGATAACAATTTGACCTATGAGGAGAAACCAGTCAAGATCCTCGAGTTTGCCAGCCGAGTTACTTGTAGCAAGGTTATCAGGTTTTGCAAAGTTCAGTGGAGCCACCACACGAAGGATGAAGCCACCTGGGAGCGAGAGGAAGATTTGCTCAAAGACCACCCTCACCTATTTTCTAGCCAACCCGAATCTCGAGGGCGAGATTCATCTTAAGGGGGGTAGGTTTGTAACATCCCAAAATTTCAATTTGGAATGTTATACATTAGGTCATCATGCATATCATATTTTATTTTGCTTTTGGTTTTGATCCTAGAAAATCCTAAGCAACTCAAGGACCCACGGAGAGAGTTGGGGATTTCGTTATTTACGTATTTGAGTTTTCCCAAATTATGTAAACAGGATCATTTGATTTTATTTATTTTATCATCAATTATTTCTATTACAAAAATATGAGAGCGGGAATAAAATGACTTTCCCAAAATATAGAAATATTGAGGATTTAATAAAAAAATCAAATAAGATTTATTTCGGAGTTTTTCGGTATTTTTATTTGAATTTAGGAAAAATGCGCGTTTTTCAAAGTTGTAGTTTGGGCCCAGATAAATGTTCACTTTATCGGGCTTGATTTTAGGAACCCGGCAAAATTTATTTCGTGATTTTTGGAGTCCGTTTAGTATTTCTTTTTATTTTTCTTCCGAGCGGATTTATAAAAACAAAACGCAGACCGACTTCGGGCTGTACCCGGCCAGGACTCCCTGGCCCGGGGCCTTTATATAGCGCCCGAAGGCCCGCGAGAGGAGAGCCCCCACGAAACCCTAACCCTAGCCGCCACCTCCCAGCCGCCGCCGCCGCCCGCCGCCGCCGGAGCGCGCCGCCCGAGGTTCGCTGCCACAGCCTCGTTTTTCGTGCAGTTTTCCTTAAAAAAAATTCTGTTCGTCGTTTTTCTTTTTCGTCGGATTTTCCGCGGTTATTTTCTAATCGCGATTTCTGATCCGATTTTCGCTTTAGTATAACTTTTCGCTCGTTTACCGGAATCAGGCGATTCAAGCGCCTGGAGTTTCGTCTCGAAACCCTCTTTCCAAATAATCAACTTAAACAAGTTTTTGACACTGTACAATTTGCCCTAGATCCAGATTACTAGAATGAAGTTGTTTTCTTTCGCCGTTTGATTTCTTTTGCTTCGTTCGATTTGATTCTTTTGCCAACCAGGGTTCTTAAGTTGAACTTTCTGGTTAGATCTTCTATTTGAGTTTTACCTATGCATTAGATGAGTACTTACCTATGCATTAGGTGAGACTGAAAATTAAGGGTTTATCTAAGGTGGCAACCTAACACACATCTGGGTGGATTGAGGCACCTGGGGTTTCCAGGACTTGCCTGTTTTTATTGGACCGCTACCCAGGACCAAAGGGATCATGAGATTATTCATACTAGAAACTTCCGTGTGCAGCCACATGCCATTATGGGCTCTGGCATAGTTGACTAAGTTGTGCGAACTCTTACTGTGGTAGACTAGCAGATGTAGGGGATGTAGGTGGTACGGTCTACCCGATCGTAAGGTGCTAGCGCTTCTGAAAGACTATGTCTCGGTCATCCGTCTTCTCAAACATCCTGTAGTGCGAGAAACCAAACAGAGGCGATCGAGTCTTGTGGGGAAAAGTGCGCAAACCTCTGTAGAGTGTAATAAACTAATCATGATTAGCCGTGTCCCCGGTTATGGACATCTTGAGTATCTAGTACCTGGATTTTCATGTGAATCTCAACACGTTACTCTAAATTAATATTGTTGGGTTTTAATGATGATACTTAATTGGGATTGAGAATGCTGTCAACCATTCTCAATGTTTAACAACCACCATGATAGTAATTAATTCTATTCCTTTGTAGTAGGGAAAAGTTGGCTTTACACAAAAACAATAACCATAGAGCTTTCCACCAGCCAAATATGCATATAGTATAGTTGTTGCATTCAATTACTCTCTATGTGTTATCTTGCCAGCATATTCCATGTGCTGACCCGTTTCGGGCTGCAACGTTAATGTTGCAGACTTTTCAGACGACGATTAAGGAGTTTTTAGGTCGTGGTTCTATACTCAGTGATGCCATTGGAGTTGATGGACTCACTTATCTTCCAAGCCTTCCGCTGTTATCGTCACTAGATGGCCTTAAGCCATATTTATTGTTGGAAGTTCTCTTTTGAGACACTCAATGTAATAAGTGTGTGATTGCTACTCTGCTATAAATCCTCCGAGTACTGTGTGGTGTCAGCATTACTAATCCAGGGATGACACCGGAGCACAGAGATCAGGCTGTTTGAGGTCTGGTCGCTACACAACTAGTCCGAAACCGGTGAACGTCAGCTTTTGGGCAATGACTTAATCACAGAGGCAGAGGAAATGTGCAAAGTCATTCGAGATAGCCTCAAAGCAGCCCAATCCCATCAGAAGAGCTACTATGATAGTAAGCACCATGATTTGGCTTTCGAGATCGGAGATCATGTTTATCTCCGCATCTCTCCTATGAAAGGTACTCGTCGCTTCGGTATCAAAGGGAAGCTTGCCCCTCGATATGTGGGACCTTTCAAGATTGTCAGCAAGAGAGGCGATCTCGCCTATCAACTCGAGCTTCCTTCAAACTTTGCAAATGTTCATGATGTGTTCCATGTCTCTCAGCTCCGAAAGTTCTTCAAGACTCCTGACCGCACCGTCAACTTCGAGGACATTGAGCTCCAAGAAGATCTCTCATATCGTGAGCACCCCGTTGCTATTCTTGAAGAGACTGAACGCAAGACCCACAACAAGTCAATCAAATTCCTCAAAGTCAAGTGGTCACACCATTCCGACCGTGAAGCTACCTGGGAACGCGAGGATCACCTCCGTTCTGAGTACCCGGCATTCTTTCAGTCCTAGATCTCGGGACGAGATCCTTTCGTAGTGGTGGAGTGTTGTAACACCCCGGATATGACTTTCCCAATATGTATTCCAACTCTTGCCGTTTCCGGCCTTAAGTTATTTTATTTTCTCGGGTTCGGGTTTTTGTCTCCTTGTGTTGTTGTCTTTGTCATGCATCTCATATCATGTCATCATGTGCATTGCATTTGCATACGTGTTCATCTCATGCATTCGAGCATTTTCCCCGTTGTCCGTTTTGCATTCCGGCGCTTCGTTCTCCTCCGGTGGTCAATTCTACCTTTCTTTCAGGTGTGGGGATTAAACATTTCCGGATTGGACCTAGACTTGCCAAGCGGTCTTGGTTTACTACTGGTAGACCGCCTGTCAAGTTTCGTACCATTTGGACTTCGTTTGATGCTCCAGCGGTTAACCGAGGGACCGAAAAGACCTCGTGTGTGTTGCAGCCCAACACCCCTCCAAGTTGGCCCAAAACCCACAAAAAACCTGCTCCATCATCTATTGCGTTCGATCACGATCGCGTGGCTGAAAACCACACCTCATTTGGACTCTCCTAGCTCCTCCTATGCCTATTTAAAGACCCCTCCGAAATTCTCTTTCTTCCTCTCCCGAAACCCTAGTCGTCTTCCACCTCTCGCCGCCGGACATGTCCGTTTCTCCGACCGCCGCCGCCTGGCCTATCACGCCCCGCCACGTGGCGCCGGCGCGCCCCACCTCGCCGTCCCGCACCGATGCGGCCCGCGGGCCCGAGGCCGGCCCTCCCGCCGCCGATCCGGGCCAGAGGTGCGCCACCTCGCCCGAGCCGCCTCCCTCCGCCCGCGTCCCGTGCCTCCTCGCCGGCGGCCGCCGCCCCGCGCCGGTGAGCGCCGCCGCACCCGGGCCGGCCGTCGTCCCGCGCCGGCGAGCGCCGCCGCCCCGCCGCCAACTATGTCCGCCGCCGTCGCTAGCTCCGGCCTCCTCCTTCCTCCACGCCCGCACCCTTTCGGCCGGCCCCTTCCAATTCCGGCGGACCCTGCTACAGTAACTCCGGCGAGCTGCTTCGGAATCCGTGCAAGATCCAGATCTGGAAATTTGGGATGGTTGACTTTTGCCCGAAACCCTAGATAAATTGCTATGTTCATCGCATTGTATCTCTGCATTCGTAGCTCCGTTTTGGTCATATAGCATATCAAAATGTTCGTCTCAGAGAGTACATCATTTTCATTTGATTTCATCTTGATGCCCGAAATGCTGTTAGAAGAGTGCTACTTGAGATATTTGTCAGATCTGCTGCTCCATTTAGACATTTGTCATTTTTGCCATGATTATTGTGTGCATGATATGCCCATGAGCTCTACATATGTTTTGTTAAGGGTTTTGCCATATTTTGAGAGGTGCAACCCATGTATTTTTTTGATGTGTATGGTGACTAGCACAAGCTTGCAAAGTGAGGAACTTGGTAATGCTGATTTCAGGGACTTAGCATTTCCACTAAGTCCTTGAACTATTTATCTCAATATGCCATATGTTCATGTTGTTTCCTAGTGATACGTGCCTCTTTGAGGATGATCAGTAAGGATGTTTTGTTAATCTTGTAGTGCTCTATCCATCCATGTCTTTATTTGCAATTATGGAGCACCCTAGCTTGAGTCAATCGAGCTCTACTTTTGTCATTTCGTGAATCTGGGCAGATTGTCTACTTGTTAGCGATTTTTCCGATAATGTTGTAGTTGATCCGTGCATGCTATGTTATTGTTCTTGCCATGTCTAACTTGTATTTTGTGTATTCTTGATGGGTGTATGCTTAGATTATCATGAAATGCTCTGTAGTGAGTGCATTGAGCTCGTAAACATGCCTACTTGATATCTGTTTCAGCATGCTCCAGTTTTCACTAAGTCTGTGATCTGATTATGTTTTTGCCATGTTCACATGCTTGCAATTGTATTTTCTGATCCCTTTTGGCTCAAGGTCACTAAGGGACTTTTGTTAAGCTCTTTGAGTAGCTCCATGCCATGCTTTACTTAGCCATGTTCAGGTCCTGTAGCATATAGTTTTGTTGCTCCGAAGAGTGCTATCTGATCTGAAATTCCAGACAAGTGTTAATTTCACTAAGTCTGAGATCTGTTTACCATATGCATTTTTGCCACGCTTGTTTGAACCTGTTATTGGATGAATGGGCCGTAGATCAGTGCTAGACTTTTGTTAAGCTTCATGAATGGTTTCCTTCCATGTATTTTGATGCCATGTTTGAGTGCTTTAGCATGTTCATCTCATTGCATTTAGATGGCTACTTGCTATAAATCGCAGAACGTGGCCATATTCGAATTGCTTGCCATTTCCAAACCGTAACTCCGATTCCGGCGTTCTTTACATCGTTTTCAAGCGATTTCATCTCATATTTCCAGTGGAACACTTGGATTTCCAAGTTGAGGCCAGGTTCATGCATTCCTTGTCACATCTTGCATATGCATCCCGCATCACATCCCGCATAGCATACCATCCTTGCATCATTTTGTTTGAGCTTTGCATGTGGTTGATTGTGTTCCGTTTGCTTGTTTGTCTTGTTTGGGTAGAGCCGGGAGACGAGTTCGCTAATGAGGAGCCCGTTGAGTTTGCTTTCGAGGATCCAGTCAACTCTGACAACTTTGCAGGCAAGATGATCATACCCTTGAAATCACTACTATCTTTGCTTTGCTAGATGCTCGCTCTTTTGCTATGCCTATGCTACGATGCATACCACTTGCTTATCATGCCTCCCTAATTGCCATGTCAAACCTCTAACCCACCATGTCCTACCAAACCGTTGATTGGCTATGTTACCGCTTTGCTCAGCCCCTCTTATAGCGTTGCTAGTTGCAGGTGAAGGTTGGAGACCATTCCTTGTTGGAACATTTATTTACTTGTTGGGATATTATTATATTGCCATGTTATCTTAATTCATCTATATACTTGGTAAAGGGTGGAAGGCTCGGCCTCTCGCCTAGTGTTTTGTTCCACTCTTGCCACCCTAGTTTCCGTCATATCAGTGTTATGTTCCCGGATTTTTGTGTTCCTTACGCGGTTGGGTTATAATGGGAACCCCTTGATAGTTCGTCTTGATTAAAGCTTTTCCAGCAATGCCCAACCTTGGTCTTACCATTTGCCACCTAGCCTCTTTTTCCCTTGGGTTTTCGAAGCCCGAGGGTCATCTTATTTTAAACCCCCCGGGCCAGTGCTCTTCTGAGTGTTGGTCCGACTGAGCTGCCTGCGGGGCCACCTCAGGGAAACTTGAGGGTTGGTTTTACTCGTAGCTAGTCTCATCTGAGTGTGCCATGAGAACGAGATATGTGCAGCTCCTATCGGAATTTGTCGGCACATTCGGGCGGTGTTGCTGGATTTGTTTTAACCTGTCGAAGTGTCTTGTAGAACCGAGGCACCGAGTCTGATCGGAACATCTCGGGAGGAGGTCTATTCCTTCGTTGACCATGAGAGCTTGTCATGGGCTAAGTTGGGACTCCCCTGCAGGGATTTGAACTTTCGAAAGCCATGCCTGCGGTTATGGGCAGATGGGAATTTGTTAATGTCCGGTTGTAGATAACTTGAACCTTAACTTAATTAAAATGAATCAACCGTGTGAGTTACCGTGATGGTCTCTTCTCGGCGGAGTCTAGGAAGTGAACACGGTGTTGGAGTAATGCTTGCCGCAGGATGCCCTCTAGTTATTCGTTCGCGCTTTGCCTCCTCTTCTCGCTTTGTTTTGCGAACAGGATAGCCACCATATATGCTAGTCGCTTGCTGCAGCTCGACATATATACCTTGCCTTTCCTATTAAGCTTAAATAGTTTTGATCGCAAGGGTGCGAGATTGCTGAGTCCCTGTGGCTCACAGATTACTTCCAAACCAGATGCATGGCCTGATGATTCCGCTCCAGGTGACGTGCTTGAGCTCAAGTGGGAGTTCGACGAGGACTCGCAACGATACTACGTGTCTTTCCCTGATGATCAGTAGTGGTGCCCAGTTGGGGGTGATTGGGACCGTGTCGCATGTTGGGTTATCTTTTATTTTGGCGCCGTAGTCGGGCCATGAGTGTTTGGATGATGTAATGTTATTTATGTACTTGATTGACGTGGCGAGTGTAAGCCAACTATGTATCTCCCCTTTATTATTTATATTACATGGGATGTTGTGATGATTGCCTAACTTGCGACATTTCTTTCAATGCGGTTATGTTTCTAAGTCGTGCCTCGACACGTGGGAGCTATAGCCGCATCGAGGGCGTTACATAAGCGCTGGGGGTTGCCGATGCCATGGTCGAGCGATGGGGAAAGGCATCATGGTGGAACGACCACCATGGATCCCCTCGCCCCAAGTCATGATGCAATTGTTGCTGCTTTTCAAAATCTATCCGCTCTATCACATCCGCAACCACACAGGTCACAGCCTACCAACTCGCACCCTGATGCCGTTTTGGTTGCCGCCAATATGCCATTTGCTTAGAACTAATGTGTAGAAGAATCATCAATCAAGTGCATCTACCAACACGATGGCAGATTTTTTTACTGGCTCTTCTCTAATCTATAAGTCATATATTGAGGCAGCGCTTGGTAGATTCTTTTTATTGTCCGTGTTTTGGTGAAAAATGGCGTGGCTGATTGCTTCATATGCTGATACTGATATGTGTATGCTACTGATTGGTCCTAATATACGCTGCCTATAGCTTCTAATAATAATATTGCTACTCAGTTTGATAGGTAAAGTGCTAATGGACGGCGAGATTGTATAGCGCTCATATGCCAGTCAGTCAATTTTCCTTTCTTTGATGAATTAGAGAATATTTCTCATATGTTAATCAATTGCTCCTCCCTAGCATTGCTGTGGTCTGAACTTCAAAATTTTCATCCACTCAATGTTGATTCAGTCAAATATCTCTAGGAAGAAAAATTATTTCGACAATATTCAAGATTTTTATTTTTCTTCAGTTTAGTTCAGACTTTCATTATTCCAATTTTGATTTTAGTTCAGTTTTGGTCAGGTTTCCATTGTTTTTCAGTTGAATTCAGTTGCCGATTCATCCAACTCATCTCCATTGCCATGCATAGAAAGGCTTAGATTTGATTTTGGGCCAGTTTAGTTCAGATTTTCATTATTTTCCAGCTGGGTTTAGTTTCACATTCATCCAACTCATCTGTGAACACAATGATCAAGTGTCTCTCTGGTTGGTGAGGTAACCTGGGCAGTACTGTTTGAGATCGTTGGTGAGGGACTACTATGTGAGCTCGGCCTAAGCAAAGATGTCGGCAGGGTGAGATCAAGAACATGAATTGAATGGTATGGCTCAGTACTATTGGGCTTGGCATTATTTTTCTAGCGAATTGTGTGTTTCTCTGAGATGAATTAGGTGCACCAAATAGGCGAGATTGTATAGTGCTCATATGCCAGTCAGTCAATTTTCCTTTCTTTAATGAATTAGAGAATATTGCTCATATGTTAATCAGCTGCTCGTCCCTAGCATTGTTGTGGTCTGAACTTCAAAATTTTCATCCACTCAATGTTGATTCAGTCAAATATCTCTAGGAAGAAAAATTATTCCGACAATATTCACTCTACTGTGCTTATCGTGGTCCTCTGGAATATATGAGACGCAGGAACTACAAGCTCTTCCCTGATGTTTCTGTGGAATTGCACATTACTAGTAGCAAGATTGCTGATGATCTTATGTTGTGGTCCAACAGGTATTCAAATGGAATTAAGAGAGGGCTCTTGACGGATTGGAGCACTATGTTGTATCACCTATCTATGAGATTCTATTTTTTCCTTCCTTTTCTTTTCTATTAATCCCAGTGTATAATTTGGCTTTGTATAGTTCTCAATTTTATGAAGTGGTCCAGGCTAGCTTAAGCACACTGTAGTCCCTGAAAAAAAGATGGTGGGTGATGCCTCGCCCTCCTTGAACTGAATATCATGTGCTTCTGTACTACTGGAAGAAGGTAAGTAGTCTTTTATGGATTCATTTTTCCATTTGAATGCACTCCATTCTTAACGGATTAGTTAAAACATCAAACTATCATTCTTTTTGGAGTTCTGATGTGTTATTTTTTTCAGCCTAACACATGGAACTTTCTATATACTTCATGGTTTATGCAAATTAGTTAAGCTAGGATTTTTTTGTGAAGCTGGTGTTAACTTGCTTCGCATAGGAAATTCTAATGCGAGCATGAAGAAGGCCTTAGAAAAGGTGCATGTTGTTGCTGGGGTAGAGGTGGGGGCGGCTGCCGTGGTCGGGGAAGGCGCGCCGAAGGCGAATGCTGGTCGAGATGCACGAGATGTTGGCCGAGAAGAAGCATATTCAACAGTGGTGGTTGATCCATTGTGCGCCACGCAATCAGCTCGCATGGTTCCTGCACAAGGACGTAGGGTTGGCAAATCCATCAACAAATGGGATTATGCGCCTTGAGTGTATTGTACACTTATATGCAACCTTCCCTTTTTCTGCTGCTGTTTAGGGTTTCTTTCTGATCAAATTCAGTTATCGTTTCAGCCAACAGCCAAGCTATGTCACTCATTCCCTGCTACAGTGATGGCTAAATATTCTTTACAACATCGCTAGCATCGTCATAAAGATTTCTGGGTCGTTTGCATGCTTATTTTGGTGGAAGAATTTGAAGGAGAGAAACAGTAGGAGTTTCAATGGCAAAGCGAGCGACTTCATCAGATCCTGCAACCTCATAATCGACGAGCTGCACACTTGGCTGCGAGCCTGAATCAAATGCTTGGGATGGTTGACACCATAGAGAGCATATCTTAGTTTCTTCTCCCCCTGAAACACTTTTCCTACTTATGTAAAGTTTCTCCGCTCGCTGTGTCAATTGTTTGGTACACTCAGTATCTGTCAATGGAAGCAACAGTAGCGAGAAGGCTGCAGTTTTGACTGGCAAGGCAGAGGAATCCGTTTCCAGCAGGAGATGTTGCTATGAGGAAGAGTACATTATGAAGAAAAATACATGTATACGTCATCGTAGCAATGAAGTGCATTGAATTTCAGTTTTCATTTTTACCGAGATGGAATTGAGTGTTCAATATAAATAGAGTTTCATTTTGATTATTTGCTTCATTGATCAACATACAAAAATGATTTATTGTTCCATATGAGTCATATTAGCTAGACGTATGACGCGTGCTGCCCTAGATATGAAAATTTTCATTGTGATAGATGGTTCAAAGAACCGTTTGAACCTTGGAAGGGATCCGCATTACATATGTTTTTCTGGCAGCCCATGGCCATGAACTATTTTATGACATGTTTTCTGTAGAAAACTATTCTAAGACATGTTGTCTACATTAAGGTCATTGATATCATTTTATAAAGTAGGTAATTCAACAAATATCCTTGGGAGTGTTCTGTTCTTATAATTATTGCAGCATTTTTTCTTTAATGTTTCAAATTTCCTGTCCATATCACATATGTCAATGTCTAGCTCATCTTCTCATTAAAATAGTTGAATATGATCTGTTTGGGGTGTAACCAGATCAACATTTAGTTATTATCCAAATATTCCTTCCCTCTCAAACCCTAGCAGCAACCGAAGTCTCACACACTCCCTCCGCCTTCCGCTGCTCAATGCACGGGCACATGCAGATGTGCTCTGCCGTGACCATCATGTCGCCCATCTTTGTGCCTTGGGTTCGGCAGCGGTGACGTTGACGGTGAGGATGGCCCGTATGAGAGCGATCAGGATGAGAGAGAGAAAGAGATGGGAAGAACGTTCGGAGCGAAGCACATGGGATCCCCAAAAAAAGATTCACTTCGTCCTTTGGTGTTAAGGTGTCATTTTTGAGGCACTCCAAAAACTAACGCCAAATAAAAGGTTGTGTTTAGATATGTAACTTGACCATCCACATAATGTCGTCTTCATTGACTTGCTTGACCATTGGAAATATTAAGCAACCTTCAATCCATAGCTCTTATAATTTTAGGTTCACTCATTTTATGAAACTTCCAAATCAAAGAACTACAAATGTAAATGATTTATAAGCCCTCTCTATTTCAATCCTTAGCATTTTTTCATGTGGAATTACCCAATGCCAAGAATTCTTTAGAATTTTCCATGAAGAAGGATTCAGCCGGGATATTCTTTTATTCCCGTTGCAATGCAAGGGCATATTTTTGCGTATGGGGACTAAAGTATCATATGTATTTCTTCTAGACCTCGGCATGCACCTACCTGCCTCCAAGAATGTTGTCAAGCCACTGATGGGCGTTTGATGGACACATTTATTTTCCCCGTTGCAACGCACGGGCCCTTTTGCTAGTAATGATAATGCTGTTAGAGTGGCTACTAGAACTGGTAGAATGACTCAGGAACCTTTGTATCCTGAAGGCCACCCTAAGAGAATTGAGCAAGATTCTCAGAGAAATAACATAGATGTACCTAGTTCTTCTAAAAAGAAGAAAAATAAAAATGACAAGACTTTGCATGCTTCTAGTGAACCTATTGTTGAAACAGCTGAGAATCCAAATGATATTTCTATTTCTGATGCTGAAACACAATCTGGTAATGAACCTGAAACTAGTGGTAATGTTAATGATGATGTTCATGATGATGCTCAACCTAGTAATGATAATGATATAGAAATTGAACCTGTTGTTGATCTCAAAGAATCAAGGTTATGATAAGAAAGATTTTGTTGCTAGGAAACATGGTAAAGAAAGAGAGCCTTGGGTTCAGAACCCATGCCTTTTCCTCCCAAACCATCCAAGAAAAAGGATGATGAGGATTTTGAGTGCTTTGCTGAAATGATTAGACCTATCTTTTTGCGTATGCGATTAACTCATATGCTCAAAAAAATCCTTATGCTAAGTACATGAAAGATATTATTACAAGTAAAAAAAGATACCGGAAGCTGAAATTTCCACCATGCTTGCTAATTATACTTTTAAGGGTGGAATACCAAAGAAACTTGGAGATCCCGGTGTACCCACTATACCATGCTCTATTAAAAGAAACTATGTTAAAACTGCTTTGTGTGATCTTGGAGCCGGTGTTAGTGTTATGCCTCTCTCTTTATATCGTAGACTTGATCTGAATAAGTTGACACCTACTGAAATATCTTTGCAAATGGCTGATAAATCAACTGCTATACCTGTCGGTATTTGTGAGGATGTGCCTGTTGTAGTTGCAAACGTTACTATTTTAACGAACTTTGTTATTCTTGATATTCCCGAGGATGATAGTATGTCTATTATTCTTGGAAGACCCTTTTTGAATACTGCAGGGGCTGTTATTGATTGAACTAAAGGCAATGTCACTTTTCATTTTAATGGTAATGAGCATATGGTACACTTTCCGAGGAAACAACCTCAAGTTCACAGTATCAATTCTATTGGAAAAATGCCATCGATTATAGTTGGACGTTTTGAATTTCCTCTTCCTACTGTCAAGAAGAAATATGATATTCTTATTATTGGTGATGTGCATATCCCCGTTGAGGTAACATAGTGTCATTCGAAATTTCTTCGGTTCCATGTTATTCAGAATGAGTTCGTTAACAAGACTTGATCAACCTTGTTAGTGGATTCCTTTTGATGATCATGAGATGGATGAAACTAGAAGGCACAACCTTCTGCACCCTCCTTTTACTTTCTGTTATTTAAATTAAATTAAATAAATTAAATATTTTTCTGTCTGTTATCTGATTATCCGTGCAATATAAAAATACCCCAAAAATAAAAGTTCTCCAAATGCCCTAAAATTTAAATATGATTTTTTCTGGAATATTTGAGAATATTTGGCACCGAGAACACAGCATGGGGGGTCAACCACCTGCCCACGAGGGTGGAGGGCGCGCCCCCTGCCTCGTGGGCCCACGGTGGCCCTCCTCCACTTATCCTTTCACCCATACACTCCTTCTTCCTCCCCCAAACACGAATATCCAGCTCAAACCCGAGTCCAAGCTCGTTTTGCTGCCATTTTTGATCTCCTTGCTCAAAGCACCTCTCACAAAACTGCTTGGGGAGATTGTTCCTTGGTATGTGACTCCTCCATTGATCCAATTAGTTTTTGTTCTAGTGCTTTATTCATTGCAAATTTTTGCTGCTTAGGTGACCCTATTCTTGAGCTTGCATGTCAAATTTATATGGTCAAAAGTAGTTTTGATGCATGATATAGGCCCTAGGCACTTGTAGGAGTAGTTGCTATCAATTTTATTGAGTTTGGTTTACTTTTATTTTGAAGTTACAAAAAAATTTCAGAATTTTTCAGAGGGAGAAATATGCTTAGGAAAATGTTTCAAGGTGGTTCTTCAAGGAAGCAAGGACCCAGGCTTGCAATGCGTGATGCTGATGACGAGCCACCAAGAGACGCTCTAGTGCATCATTATGAATGGCCTTCTGAGAACTTTATGGATCGAGCGGGAATTAAGGAAGAATTCAACGCATATTTGCGTAACGCTGATCTTGTGAGCTTCGAGGAAGAGAAGTGCATCCAGTATCACAACCTCACCAGTACCTTTGTGAGGAGGTTTGAATTTTCAACTTCACATAATTCTCCAATTATCATGTTTGATCTTTATGATAAATCTTACACTATGGACTTAGAGGATTTTACCACTGCATGCAAACTTCCACAATGGGGTAGTATAAGGGATCCTCGCAAATCTGAATTTAGAGATTCTCTTGCTAGCATAACTGTGGGAGAATCTAGAGATATTACACAAGCTACCATAGGGAGCATTCACTTTCCTGCTATACATTATTTTGCTCTCTTCATAGGTAGATGCATAAATGGTAAAGATGAAGCATGTCACATGTGTGTCCCTGACCTCAGTATTCTTCGGAGTGCTGTGTTAGGAGACAAATCTTATAATTTGGGAGCCATTGTTGCACGTAGGTTGCATCTTAATAGACTTAATGGAGATTCTTTGGTGGAATTTATTCAACCCGCATAGCTAATTTTCTTGGTATAGCCATACGCGAAGATGATATTGAATTACCTCCTGCTTATCGAGATTTTAATGCTATGGTTCACCACCAGTTTGTTGAGAGGAACGAATCACCTCTCCAGTATCGACTAATCTTTGACAGACTCCGTGTTGTCCATATTACTCTCCCTGCTCCTGCCTTCTTTGATTATCAGGCAAGAGGAAGATATACTATTACCAAAGAGGAGGCAGATGAGTACGAGAGGAGAGAGGAGGCCGCTCGTCGCCACGCTGCAGCTCAGCAGGTGATAGACGCCGCATCGCAGTACGACCCCAACTACTATTAATGATATCCGCCAGGCCAGCCGTGGCCATAGACCAACTTAGGCCAAAAGCCTAAGCTTGGGGGAGTACGTATTTCCCATCGACATTACATTTATGATTCACACACTCATTGCTAGATGTCGGTGCTCATACTTTTTCATTGTATCATCCATGCTAGTTTATTTCCCTTTTTATGCTTTCTTCTTGTGTGTTTAATAAACCTTAAGAAAAATCAAAAAAATTAGTTGTAGCCTTTAATCAGTTTAATTTCCATGCTTGTAGTATTAATTAAAAAGAAAACCCAAAGAGATTTCCTGGTCTTCTTTTGCTTGTTGGGAGCTTTCCCGTGTAAATAGTTTTATTTCTTTTCTTTTCTTTTGGGGTCGATAGGAGAAGACCATAATTAAATTGTTGAAGTGTCTCTTATATGCATTATTGTTTATCTGACAAAAGAGCCCATATTGCCTTGTCTTCTCCTGTTTATTCAATGCTTGCAGATTCCAACTTAGTCCAATGCACGTGCACTATTATTATTATTCACATCGTTCGGTCGTGCAAGTGAAAGGCAATTATGACGATATATGATGGACTGGCTGAGATGAGAAAAGCTGGTATGAACTCGACCTCTTTTGTTTTTATAAATATGATAAGTTCATCATTCCTGATTCAGCCTATTATGAATAAACATGTTTGCAATGACAATTAGAGACCATAGTTTCTTGTGCCATGCTTGATTAGCTATGAGTTATAATGGTTTACCTTGCGTGCCAACATGCTATTGAGATGGTTATGATGTGGTATGATAGGGTGGTATCCTCCTCTGAATGATTTAAGTGACTTGACTTGGCACATGTTCACGCATGTAGTTGAAACAAAATCAACATAGCCTTCACGATATTTATGTTCATGGTGGATTATATCCTAGTCATGCTTGCATTCGATGTTGATTAATTTTAATGCATGTTCATGACTGTTGTCGCTCTCTAGCTGGTCGCTTCCCAGTCTTTTGCTAGCCTTCACCTGTACTAAGCGGGAATACTGCTTGTGCATCCAATCCCTTAAACCCCAAAGTTATTCCATATTAGTCCACTATACCTACCTATATATGGTATCTATCTGCCGTTCCAAGTAAATTTGTATGTGCCAAACTCTAAACCTTCAAATAAATATCCTATTTTGTATGCTCTAATAGCTCATGTATCAACTAGGACTGTTTGTATCTTCCATGTTAGGCGGGTTATTCTCAAGAGGAGTGGACTCCGCTCATGACTCACGAGATAAATGGCTGGTCACCGGGATACCCAGTCCAATGCTTTATGCAAAATAAATCAAAATAATTGCAAACAAAACTCCCCCTGGGACTCTTGTTAGTTGGAGGCACTCGTTGTTTCGAGCAAGCCATGGATTGATGCTTGTTGGTGGAAGAGGGAGTATAAACTTTACCATTCTGTTTGGGAACCGCCTATAATGTGTGTAGCATGGAAGATATCGCCATATCTTGGTTGTTATGTTGACAATGAAAGTATACCGCTCAAAATATTATTCACCTCTGTTTCAAAACCGAGCTCTAGCACCTCTACAAATCCCTGCTTCCCTCTGCGAAGGGCCTATCTATTTACTTTTATGCTGAGTCATCATCCTCTTATTAAAAGAGCACCGGTTAGAGAGCACCGCTGTCATTTGCATTCATTACTGTTAGTTTACATTGAGTATGACTTGACTGGATCTCTTTTACCATGAATTACAATGTCTAGTTAGTCCTTGGTCTTTAAAGGTGCTCTGCATTTATGTTTTGCGGTCTCAGAAAGGGCTAGCGAGATACCATCTTGTTATATCATATTATGATTGTTTTGAGAACGTGTTGTCATCCGAGATTTATTATTATGGCTCGCTAGTTGATTATGCTATTGATATGAGTAAACTTGAGACCTATGCGTTATTGCAAATGTGGTTAGTTATAATCTTTGCTGAAAACTTGAATGCTGGCTTTACATATTTACAACAACAAGAGAAAACAGTGTTTGTAAAACTTTTTCTTTATCACTTTTAGTTTGTCAACTGAATTGCTTGAGGACAAGCAAAGGTTGAAGCTTGGGGGAGTTGATACGTCTCCAACGTATCTACTTTTCCAAACACTTTTGCCCTTGTTTTGGACTCTAACTTGCATGATTTGAACGGAACTAACCCGGACTGACGCTGTTTTCAGCAGAATTACTATGGTGTTATTTATGTGTAGGAGCAAAAGTTCTCAGAATGACCTGAAACTTCACGCAGCCACTTTTCAGAAAATAAGAAAAATACCTGCAAAAGATGAAGGCCAAGGGCCCACCACCTCTCCACGAGGGTGGGGGGCGTGCCTGCCCCCCTAGGGCGCGCCCCCTACCTTGTGGGCCCCCTGTTGCCTCTCCGACTCCAACTCCAACTCCATATATCGAGTTTCGGAGAGAAAAAAATCAGAGAGAAGAAATCATCGTGTTTGACGATACGGAGCCGCCACCAAGCCCTAAACCTCTCGGGAGGACTGATCTGGAGTCCGTTCGGGGCTTCAGAGAGGGGAATCCGTCGCCATCGTCATCATCAACCATCCTCCATCACCAATTTCATGATGCTCACTGCCGTGCATGAGTAATTCCATTGTAGGCTTGCTGGACGGTGATGGGTTGGATGGGATCTATCATGTAAACGAGTTAGTTTTGTTAGGGTTTGATCCGTAGTGTCCACTATGTTCTGAGATTGATGTTGCTATGACTTTGCTATGCTTAATGCTTGTCACTAGGGCCCGAGTGCCATGATTTCAGATCTGAACCTATTATGTTTTCATCAATATATGAGTGTTCTTGATCCTATCTTGCAAGTCTATAGTCACCTATTATGTGTTATGATCCGTTAACCCCAAAGTGACAATAATCGGGATACTTACCGGTGATGTCTGTAGTTTGAGGAGTTCATGTATTCACTATGTGTTAATGCTTTGTATCGGTTCTCTATTAAAAGGAGGCCTTAATATCCCTTAGTTTTCGGAAGGACCCCGCCGCCACGGGAGGGTAGGACAAAAGATGTCATGCAAGTTATTTTCCGTATGCACGTATGACTATATTCGGAATACATGCCTACATTATATTGACGAACTGGAGCTAGTTCTGTGTCACCCTAGGTTATGACTGTTGCATGATGAACCGCATCCGGCATAATTCTCCATCACCGATCCATTGCCTACGAGCTTTCCATATATTGTTCTTCGCTTATTTACTTTCCCGTTGCTATTGCTATCATCACTACAAAATACCAAAAACATTACTTTTACTATTGTTACCTTTTGTTAGCGTTATCACTACTATCATATTACTTTGCTACTAAACACTTTGCTGCAGATATTAAGTTTCCAGGTGTGGTTGAATTAACAACTCAGGTGCTAATACTTGAGAGTATTCTTTGGCTCCCCTTGTGTCGAATCAATAAATTTGGGTTGAATACTTTACCCTCGAAAACTGTTGCGATCCCCTATACTTGTGGGTTATCAGCGGCCTGACCTAGGCAGCCCCTCCCTCTCTCCCCTAAAGCCCATTAGGGCCCATATAATCCCCGGGGGGTTCCGGTAACCCCCTGGTACTCCGGTTTTCACTACAAAAAAAGACACATTCGTGACATTTTGGGCCGAACGAATTTTTTTTCTGTCATACATATGACACTTCTATGACGATAATTGATGACCCACAAGTATAGGGGATCTATCGTAGTCCTTTCGATAAGTAAGAGTGTCGAACCCAATGAGGAGCAGAAGGAAATGATAAGCGGTTTTTAGCAAGGTATTCTATGCAAGTACTGAAATAAGTGGTAATAGATAGTTTTGTGATAAGATAGGTTGTAACGAGCAACAAGTAACAAAAGTAAATAAATTGCAGCAAGATGGCCCAATCCTTTTGTAGCAAAGGTCAAGCCGGAAGAAACTCTTATAATAGGAAAAGCGCTCCCGAGGACACAAGGGAATATCGTCAAGCTAGTTTTCATCACGTTCATATGATTCACGTTCAATACTTTGATAATTTGATATGTGAGTGGACCAGTGCTTGGGTGTTGTTCTTACTTGAACAAGCATCCCACTTATGATTAACCTCTATTGCAAGCATCCACAACTACAACAAAAGTATTAAGGTAAACCTAACCATAGCATGAAACATGTGGATCCAAATCAGCCCCTTACGAAGCAACGCATAAACTAGGGTTTAAGCTTCTGTCACTCTAGCAACCCATGATCTACTTATTACTTCCCAATGCCTTCCTCTAGGCCCAAATAATGGTGAATTGTTATGTAGTCGACGTTCACATAACACCACTAGAGGCTAGACAACATACATCTTATCAAAATATCAAACGAATACCAAATTCTCATGACTACTCATAACAAGACTTCTCCCTTGTCCTCAGGAACGAACGTAATTACTCAAAAAGCATATTCATGTTCATAATCAGAGGGGTAATAATATGCATATAGGATCTGAACATATGATCTTCCACCAAATAAACCAACTAGCATCAACTACAAGGAGTAATCAATACTACTAGCACCAATCCCGGACTTTGAGACAAGAATTGGATGCAAGAGATGAACTAGGGTTTGGAGATGAGATGGTGCTGGTGAAGATGTTGATGGAGAGTGCCCTCTCCTGATGAGAGGAGTGTTGGTGATGACGATGGTGATGATTTCCCCCTCCCGGAGGGAAGTATCCCCGGCAGAACAGCTCTGTCGGAGCTCTAGATTGGATCCGCCAAGGTTCCGCCCCGTGGCGGCTGAGTCTTGTCCCAAAAAGTTCCTCTCTGTTTTGTTCTCATCGAAAGACCTCATATAGGAGAAGATGGGCATCGAAGATCCACTACGTGGCCCACGAGGTAGGGGGGCGCGCCCTGGGGGGGGGCCACCCTCGTGAGAAGGGTGTGGGCCCCCTGGCCTTCATCTTTGGCGTGGATTTTTCTTTATTTATTTTAAGACGTTCCGTGGAGTTTCAGGACTTTTGGAGTTGTGCATAATAGGTCTCTAATATTTGCTCCGTTTCCAGACCAGAATTCCAGCTGCCGGCATTCTCCCTCTTTATGTAAACCTTGTAAAATAAGATAAAATAGCCATAAGTATTGTGACATAAAGTGAAATAACAGTCCATAACATGATAAATATCGATATAAAAGCATGATGCAAAATGGACGTATCAACTCCCCCAAGCTTAGACCTCGCTTGTCCTTAAGCAAAAAGCCGATAACAATAAATATGTCCTCATGTTTAGAGGTAGAGGCGTCGATAAAAATAAAATACGGACATGAAGGCATCATGATTATTCTCATAACAACAACATATATATATATTTTGTCATATGATTACTTATGTTCAAGTGATGATCTATTCACAATGCAAAAATATAAATCACAAACCTTATTGGGCTCCGACAAACTATAATCTCAGTCATTGAAGCAACTGCAATTTATCATAACATCGGAAAGAGTCTAGGTCAGAGCTAAAAATCAAGTCCACATACTCAACTATCATTTAGTCCTCCATAATTGCTAACATTCACGTGATACTTGTGGTTACGGAGTTTTAGTCGGAAACAGAGAAAGATAGGGGCTTATAGTTTTGCCCCACAACCTTTTACCTCAAGGGTAATGTCAACAATAATGGTTCATGCTCCCCTACATCCAATTAGATATATATATATATATATATATATATATATATATATATATATATATCATGTTCTTTCCAACATGCTGAGCTTGCCAAAGGGCTAAATGAAAAACAAAAGGTGAAGATCACCATGACTCTTGCATAAGGTAGAGGATAATAATAAAGGATAGGCCCTTCACAGAGGGAAGCAGAGGTTGCCATGCACTTTTATGGTTGGATATATAAAATCTCAATGCGAAAGAACGTCACTTTGTATTGCCCCATGTGAGATGAACCTTTATTATGCAGTTCGTCGCTTTTATTACTTCCACATCACAAGATCGTATAAAGCTTATTTCTCCCACACCAATCAATCATACATATTTAGAGCAATTTTTATTGCTTGCACCGATGACAACTTACTTGAAGGATCTTACTCAATCCATAGGTAGATATGGTGGACTCTCATGGCAAAACTGGTTTAAGGGTATTTGGAAGCACAAGTAGTATTTCTACTTGGTGCTGAGAATTTGGCTAGCATGAGGGGTAAAGGCAAGCTCAACAAGTTAGAGGATCCATGACAACATACTTTATCTCAGATATAAGAAATACATAACTCATTACATTGTCTTCCTTGTCCAACATCAACTCTTTAGCATGTCATATTTTAATGAGTGCTCCCAATCATAGAAGATGTCAATGATAATATATCTATATGTGAAAACCTCTCTTTCCTTATTACTTCCTATTAATTGCAACAATGACCAAAGCTATGTCTGCCAACTCCCAACAACTTTTAATCATCATACTCTTTCTATGTGAAGTCATTACTCTCAATAAGATCAATATGAACTTTTTGTTTATTTTTATTCTTTTTCTCTTTTCTTTTATTCACCCAAGATCATGGCAAAATAATCGAGCCCTTGACTCAACACTAATCTTTATTATATATAGCTCACGGACTCGATTACATAGAGAGATCATAAAGCAAAACTCAAAACTAGATCATGCCATAAACTTTCTTCTACTAGATCAAGATATTATCAAAAGGATCGAACTAAGAAAAACGGTAAAGGTAAAAGTGATGGTGATACGATACCGGGGCAGCTCCCCCAAGCTTGGCAGTTGCCAAGGGGAGTGCCCATACCCATGTGATTATATCTCATTCTTTGTTGTTGGTGTAATATTCTTGGCGATTATTCCTCTCAGGATACGGTTCTCCTCCTTGAGCTTATTGACTTGCTGCTTGAGGTCCATTATTTCCTTACGAAGCTTTCCTGTGAAAGCTAAAGCTCCTTGCACCCAAGGGTGTTGCATAGCTGCGGGAGAACAAGTGACACTCCTCTTCATATTTTCATAAGTAAGAAATCTAACATTAGAAGGGATAACCAAGTTTGGAATAGCTGAGCTCTGTAGTTCCCCCATCGTCAACCCAGCTCGGAGGCGAGAGGTGACTTCTTGATCCTCCATAGCATCTACTCTCATCAAGTCAGCCTCCATCTCCTCGTCCGTTGCTGGCCCAAAGTGGTCAGCGTCGCTGTTTGCCCTTGGTTCCGGTGCCGGATTAGATACTCGGCTCTCCCCGATTGACTCTTGAGAAGACATCTTACTCTAATGTGCAGCAGCAACAGCTCGAAAACAAAAACAGAGGAAATATGCATGATACAGGAGTCAAAACCTTCGGGAGAATATATAATGAATTTTTTCCGACCAAAATATGCAGTGTGCAAGAAAATGGAGTCCGGAAGGCACACGAGGTGCTCACGAGGTAGGGGGGGTGCGCCCAGGGGGGTAGGGCATGCCCACCACCCTCGTGGGGCCCTCGTGTCCTTCCCAGACTGCTACTTATTTTTCTATTTTTCTAAATATTCCAAAACGGAGAAATATTGCCTTAAAAATTGTTTTGGAGTCGGTTTACTTACCCTACCACATACCTATTTCTTTTACGAGTCTGAAACATTCCGGAAAGTGTCCCTTATATATTCCTCTGGGGTTACGGTTTCAATAATATTGGTTTCAACATTTATGGGATTACCTGAGATATAATGTTTAATTCTTTGACCGTTTACCACCTTCGGATTTGTGCCCTCGAAGTTGTTGATTTTTATGGCACCGGAATGATAGACCTCTTAGATAACATAGGGGCCTTCCCATTTAGAGAGAAGTTTTCCTGCAAAAAATCTTAAACGAGAGTTGTATAGTAATACATAATTACCTACATTAAACTCACGCTTTTGTATCCTTTTGTCATGCCATCTTTTAACTTTTTCTTTAAACAACTTGGCATTTTGATAAGCTTGGGTTCTCCATTCATCAAGTGAGCTAATATCAAATAACCTCTTTTCACCGGCAATTTTAAAATAATAGTTGAGCTCTTTAATAGCCCAGTATGCCTTATGTTCTAGTTCGAGAGGTAAGTGAAACGCTTTTCCATAGACCATTTTATACAGAGACATACCCATAGGATTTTTGTATGCAGTTCTATAAGCCCATAATGCATCATCAAATTTCTTAGACCAATTCTTTCTAGACCTATTAACAGTCTTTTGCAAAATTAATTTGAGCTCTCTATTGCTCAACTCTACTTGACCACTAGACTGAGGGTGATAAGGAGATGCAATTCTATGATTAACATCATATTTAGCAAGCATTTTACGGAAAGCACCATGAATAAAGTGTGAACCACCATCAGTCATTAAATATCTAGGGACTCCAAACCTCGGAAAAATAACTTCTTTAAGCATTTTAATAGAAGTGTTATGATCAGCACTACTAGTTGGAATAGCTTCTACCCACTTAGTAACGTAATCAACAACAACTAAAATATGTGTGTATCCATTAGAAGCGGGAAAGGGTCCCATATAATCAAAACCCCAAACATCAAATGGTTCAATTACAAGAGAATAATTCATAGGCATTTCTTGACGTCTACTAATATTACCAATTCTTTGACATTTGTCACAAGACAAGACAAACTTACGGGCGTCCTTGAAGAGAGTAGGCCAATAAAAACCAGATTGCAATACCTTATGTGCAGTTCTATCTCCAGCGTGGTGTCCTCCATAAGACTCGGAGTGACACTTGCGTTGGATCTGTTCCTGTTCATGCTCAGGTACACAACGTCTAATAACACCATCTACTCCTTCTTTATAAAGATGTGGGTCATCCCAAAAGTAATGTCTTAAATCATAGAAAACTTTTTTCTTTTGTTGGTATGTGAAGCTAGGTTGTATAAACTTAGCAACAATATAATTAGCATAATCAGCATACCATGGAGTACTACGAGAAGTACTTATAACATTTAATTGTTCATCAGGAAAGTTATCATTAATAGGAATAATATTTTCTAACCTAGACAGGTTGTCTGCAACGGGGTTCTCAGCTCCCTTTCTATCAACAATATGCAAATCAAATTCTTGAAGCAAGAGGACCCATCTAATAAGTCTAGGTTTAGCATCTTTCTTTTCCATAAGATATTTAATAGCAGCATGATCAATTTGAATAGTTACTTTAGAATTAACAATATAAGATCTGAACTTATCACAAGCAAATACAACTGCTAAGAGTTCTTTTTCAGTAGTAGCATAATTTCTTTGAGCATTGTCTAGAGTCTTACTAGCATAATGAATAACATTTAATTTCTTATCAACTCTTTGCCCTAGAACAGCACCTACAGCATAATCACTAGCATCACACATAATTCCAAAGGGTAGGTTCCAATCAGGTGGTTGGACAATAGGTGCAGAGACTAATGCTTTCTTAAGTATTTCAAATGCTTCTACACAATCATCATCAAAGACAAATGGTATATCTTTTTGCAATAAATTAGTTAGAGGCCGAGAAATTTTTGAGAAGTCCTTAATGAACCTCCTATAAAATCCAGCGTGACCAAGGAAACTTCTTATTCCTTTGATGTCCTTGGGACATGGCATCTTTTCAATAGCATCAACCTTAGCTTTATCGACTTCAATACCTCTTTCAGAAACTTTGTGCCCCAAGACAATACCTTCATTAACCATAAAGTGGCACTTTTCCCAATTCAAGACAAGATTAGTTTCTTCACATCTCTGCAAAGCTCGATCAAGATTGCTCAAGCAATCATCAAAGGAGGAACCATAGACGAAAAAGTCGTCCATGAAAACCTCACAAATCTTTTCACAAAAGTCAGAGAATATAGCCATCATGCATCTTTGAAAGGTAGCAGGTGCATTACATAAACCAAAAGGCATACATCTATAAGCAAAAGTACCAAAAGGGCATGTAAAAGTAGTCTTTGATTGATCTCTAGCTGACACAGGTATTTGAGAGAAACCAGAATAACCATCTAGATAGCAATAGTGTGTATGTTTGCATAATCTTTCTAGTATTTGATCAATAAAAGGTAAGGGGTAATGATCTTTCTTAATAGCTTTATTTAATTTGCGGAAATCAATTACCATCATATAACCTGTGATAATTCTTTGTGGAATCAATTCATCTTTATCATTAGGAACAACAGTAATACCTCCCTTCTTAGGGACACAATGGACAGGATTTACCCACTCACTATCAACAATGGGATAGATTTACCTGCCTCCAGAAGCTTTAGTATTTCTTTTCTTACCACTTCTTTCATTTTAGGATTCAGACGTCGTTGAGGATCACGAACTGGTTTGTCATCTGCTTCCAAATTTATTTTATGTTGACATAGAGTGGGACTAATGCCCTTAAGATCATCAAGAGTATATCCAATAGCAGCACGATGCTTCTTCAGAGTTTTCAATAATCTTTCTTCTTCATGCTCTGAAAGGTTAGCACTAATAGTAACATGATATATCTTATTTTCATCAAGATAAGCATATTTAAGATTATTAGGCAACGGTTTAAGCTCAAACACAGGATCACCCTTGGGTGGAGGAGGATCCCCTAAAATTTCAACAGGCAAGTTGTGATGCAGAATAGGTTCCTGTTTAAAGAATACTTCATCTATTTCCCTTCTTTCATTCATGAACATATCATTTTCATGGTCTAGCAAATAATGTTCTAAAGGATCACTAGGAGGTACGACAATAGAAGCAAGACCAATAATTTCATCCTTACTAGGTAATTCTTCCTCACGATGTTGTTTACTAAATTTAGAGAAATTAAACTCATAAACCATATCATCCAAACCAACAGTAACAATATTCTTAGCGCAGTCTATGGTAGCACTGACAGTATTTAAGAAGGGTCTAGCAAATATAATTGGACAAAAGCTATCTTGCGGAGAAGTAAGAGCAAGAAAATCAGCAGAATATTTATTTTTCCCACAAAAGACTTCAACATCTCTAACAATTCCAATTGGTGCAATAGTATTTCTATTAGCAAGTTTAATAGTAACATCAATATCTTCTAACTCAACAGGTGCAATTTCATTCTTAATTTCTTCGTATAAAGCATGCAGTATAACACTAGCACTAGCACCCATATCACATAAGCCATGATAACAATGATCTCCTATATTAACAGAAATAACAGGCATGCCTACCACAGGTCTATGTTTATCCTTATCACAAGGTTTAGCAATTCTAGCAGTTTCACCTTCGAACTGAATAACATGCCCATCAATATTATCAGACAAGAGATCTTTACCAATAGCAATATTAGGTTCTACTTTAACTTGCTCAGGAGGTGTATAAGTTCTAATATTGCTTTTATGAACAACAGTTGAAGCTTTAGCATGATCCTTTATTCTAACAGGGAAAGGTGGTTTCTCAATATAAGAAGTAGGAACAATAGGATCATTATAAGTGATAGTATTTTCTTCAACTTTAATAGGTGCAGCTACTTTTACTTCTATGGGAGGATGATATTTAAACCACTTCTCCTTAGGGAGATCAACATAAGTAGCAAAAGATTCACAGAAAGAGACTACTATCTCAGAGTCAAGTCCATATTTAGTGCTAAGCTTACAGAAAATATCGGTGTCCCTAAAAGATTTAACACAATCAAACTTAGGTGTCATACCTGACTCCTTACCTTCGTCGAGGTCCCAATCTTCAGAGTTGCGTTTAATTCTATCCAATAAATTCCATCTGAATTCAATAGTCTTCATCATAAAAGAGCCAGCACAAGAAGTATCGAGCATGGTGCGATTGTTTTCAGAAAGCCGAGCATAAAAACTTTGCATAATTATTTCCCTCGAGAGCTCATGATTGGGGCATGAATATAACATTGATTTAAGCCACCCCCAAGCTTGAGCGATGCTTTCTCCTTCGCGAGGCTAGAAATTATATATATAATTGTGATCACGATGAACAAGATGCATAGGGTAATACTTTTGATGAAATTCCAGCTTCAATCTTTTATAGTCCCATGATCTCATATCATCACATAGCCTATACCATATCAATGCGTCTCCCTTCAAAGAGAAAGGGAAGACCTTCTTCTTAGCAACATCATCGGGTATACCTGCAAGCTTAAATAATCCACAAACTTCATCCACATATATTAAGTGCTCATCAGGATGCTTTGTTCCATCTCCTGTAAAAGGATTAGCTAGCAGTTTTTCTATCATACCCGAAGGATACTCATAAGGAATTTCATTTTCAATAGGTTCAGTAGGTTGAGGAGAAACTCTTTGCTCTACTGGACGGGGTGAAGATACCCCGAACAAGCCCCTCAGAGAATTACTTTCCATAGTAACAAGTGATAGTAAATTTCAGCACACTATATAAATTTTTCCTTACCAAATTCCACCTACCAAAGGCGCTACACTCCCCGGCAACGGCGCCAGAAAAGAGTCTTGATGACCCACAAGTATAGAGGATCTATCATAGTCCTTTCGATAAGTAAGAGTGTCGAACCTAACGAGGAGCAGAAGGAAATGATATGCGGTTTTTAGCAAGGTATTCTCTGCAAGTACTAAAATAAGTGGTAACAGATAGTTTTGTGATAAGATAGGTTGTAACGAGCAACAAGTAAAAAAAGTAAATAAAGTGCAGCAAGATGGCCCAATCCTTTTGTAGCAAAGGAAAAGCCGGAACAAACTCTTATAATAGGAAAAACGCTCCCGAGGACACATGGGAATATCGTCAAGCTAGTTTTCATCACGTTCATATGATTCGCGTTCGATTCTTTGATAATTTGATATGTGGGTGGACTGGTGCTTGGGTGTTGTTCTTACTTGAACAAGCATCCCACTTATGACTAACCTCTATTGCAAGCATCCGCAACTACAACAAAAGTATTAAGGTAAACCTAACCATAGCTTGAAACATGTGGATCCAAATCAGCCCCTTACGAAGCAACGCATAAACTAGGGTTTAAGCTTCTGTCACTCTAGCAACCCATCATCTACTTATTACTTCCCAATGCCTTCCTCTAGGCCCAAATAATGGTGAAGTGTTATGTAGTCGACGTTCACATAACACCACTAGAGGCTAGACAACATACATCTTATCAAAATATCAAACGAATACCAAACGAATACCAAATTCACATGACTACTCATAGCAAGACTTCTCCCTTGTCCTCAGGAACGAACGTTATTACTCACAAAGCATATTCATGTTCATAATCAGAGGGGTAATAATATGCATATAGGATCTAAACATATGATCTTCCACCAAATAAACCAACTAGCATCAACTACAAGGAGTAATCAACACTACTAGCAACCTACTAGAACTAATCCCGGACTTCGAGACAAGAATTGGATGCAAGAGATGAACTAGGGTTTGGAGATGAGATGGTGCTAGTGAAGATGTTGATGGAGATTGCCCTCTCCTGATGAGAGGAGCGTTGGTGATGACGATGGTGATGATTTCCCCCTCCCGGAGGGAAGTATCCCCGGCAGAACAGCTCTGCCGGAGCTCTAGATTGGATCCGCCAAGGTTCCGCCTCGTTGCAGCTGAGTCTCGTCCCGAAAAGTTCCTCTCTATTTTTTTCTCATCGAAAGACCTCATATAGGAGAAGATGGGCATCGGAGAGCCACCAGGGGGCCCACGAGGTAGGGGGTGC
>NC_041382.1:33096752-33097476 GCF_002162155.2 Triticum dicoccoides
TCGTGAGAAGGGTGTGGGTCCCCTGGCCTTCATCTTTGGCATGGATTTTTCTTTATAGCTTTTAAGACGTTCCGTGGAGTTTCAGGACTTTTGGAGTTGCGCAAAATAGGTCTTTAATATTTGCTCCTTTTCCAGACCAGAATTCCAGCTGCCGACATTCTCCCTCTTTCTGTAAACCTTGTAAAATAAGAGAAAATAGCCATAAGTATTGTGACATAAAGTGAAATAACAGTCCATAACACGATAAATATCGATATAAAAGCATGATGCAAAATGGACGTATCAATAATTGTGACAAAATCCGGTATCATCATAGATGTGGTGGGCTCCTACTTCTATGACAAAAAATCATGACAGAAAGTGGGCTTTTTGTCCTGGGCGGGCCGGAGACGTAGCTGCATGGCATTCTTTGGGCCGTCCATGACGGAAAAAACCGTGGTAGAAGCGAGGGGGAGGAAAATTTCGGGGAGTTCCCGGTTACGATGGGAGGTCGGGGACCGAGCGATGCGCGCTTCTCTTGTACACGTATGCGCATGTGTGCGAGGCGTTGGCTCTAACTGAACCCGAGCGAGGCATTGGGCTCTAACTGAACCCGAGCGATTGCACTGCAGGCTACGCGTTACAGAACCCGAGCGATCGATCGATGGCTGTTACCTGAGCCCGATCGAGCGATTCCTTCGCTACTGCTGCTAACTGAAGCCGATCGATTGGATGAACAGTGAGC
>NC_041382.1:33097692-33152756 GCF_002162155.2 Triticum dicoccoides
GATGCCTCTGGATGAACAGGACCCCGTGGTGTGGAGGGCTGGATGAATAGTAGACGATGGAGGGGTGCCCGTGGATGGGTGGTTGAACAGGACCCCGTGGTGTGGAGGGCTGGATGAACAGTAGATGGTGGAGGGTTGCCCGTGGAGGGGTGGTTGAACAGTAGCCGGTGGAGTAGCACGCGGTGGAGGCTAGATGAACAGGAGCCCGTGGAGGTTGGAGGAGGTCGACGGTAGCCCGTGGAGACCGAAGGAGGTCGACGGTGGAGATGAACAGTATGCCGTGGAGTCCCGTTTTGTGGTACGCCACACCCCTCCCGATGAATGGGACCCCTATTTCGACCGTAGCGCTCCAACACAAATCCGTTTCCTCTGTTTTGCGGTACGCCACACCCCTTCCGATCAACAGGACCCCCGTTTTGACCGTAGGAGGTCCGTTTCCTCTGTTTTGCGGTACGCCAGACCCCTCCCGATGAACAGGATCCCGTTTCAAACGTGGCCGGTCGAACACAAGGCTGTTTCCTCCGTTTTGCGGTACGCCAAGCCTCGTTTCCATCGCCTGTTCCGTCCAAGCCCTCCCGATGAACACGACCACGCATTCCGTTCCGACCCAGCCGGTTGGCTCCCACGCGTTCCGTAGCCTCCCGATGAACATGATGCATTCCGCTGCCTCCCCATGAACACGATGCATTCCGTTTCCTACCCATGAACACGACGTATTCCGTTGCCTCCCCATGAACACGACGACGAAGCTGTTTCTCCGTTCCGACCCAGCCATGTACACGAGCCCTGGCCATACGTATGCGCGAGTAGGCGTTCGATACCCTACCCGTATGTACACATACGTGGCCGTATTTTCTTTCTTGCACCCTGTACGCTGTACGTACGTGTACATGCTACGTGCGCGCCTCTACTACGACACGTGCACGCCTAAACATCGACCAGTATGTACGTACACGTTCACGACCAGAATGACAATGCTACGTACGCTTCGAGCAGGTGGGTCCCGACTGTCAGGCACTTCCTTGCGTGCGAAGATGTAGCTAGAGGGTCCCAGCAGTCAGGGGGAAATGTTTTTTTTCGCGAAATACGGTGGCCCGTCCGGTGGGTGCACGCTATTGATAACCCACAAGTATAAGGGATCACAACAGTTTTCGAGGGTAGAGTATTCAACCCAAATTTATTGATTCGACACAAGGGGAGCCAAAGAATATTCTCAAGTATTAGCAGCTGAGTTGTTAATTCAACCACACCTGGAAACTTAATATCTGCAGCAAAGTGTTTAGTAGCAAAGTAATATGATAGTAGTGATAACGGTAACAAAAGGTAACAATAGTAAAAGTAATGTTTTTTGTATTTTGTAGTGATGATAGCAATAGCAACGGGAAAGTAAATAAGCGAAGAACAATATATGGAAAGCTCGTAGGCAATGGATCGGTGATGGAGAATTATGCCGGATGCGGTTCATCATGCAACAATCATAACCTAGGGTGACACAGAACTAGCTCCACTTCGTCAATATAATGTAGGCATGTATTCCGAATATAGTCATACGTGCTTACGGAAAAGAACTTGCATGCCATCTTTTGTCCTACCCTCCCGTGGCGGCGGGGTCCTTACGAAAACTAAGGGATATTAAGGCCTCCTTTTAATAGAGAACCGGAACAAAGCATTAACACATAGTGAATACATGAACTCCTCAAACTATGGTCATCACCGGTAAGTATCCCGATTATTATCACTTTGGGGTTAATGGATCATAACACATAATAGGTGACTATAGACTTGCAAGATAGGATCAAGAACACTCATATATTGATGAAAACATAATAGGTTCAGATCTGAAATCATGGCACTCGGGCCCTAGTGACAAGCATTAAGCATAGCAAAGTCATAGCAACATCAACCTCAGAACATAGTGGAAACTAGGGATCAAACCCTAACAAAACTAACTCGATTACATGATAGATCCCGTCCAACCCATCACCGTCCAGCAAGCCTACGATGGAATTACTCACGCACGGCAGTGAGCATCATGAAATTGGTGATGGAGGATGGTTGATGATGACGATGGCAACGGATTCCCCTCTCCGAAGCCCTGAACGGACTCCAGATCAGCCCTCCCAAGAGGTTTTAGGGCTTGGCGGCGGCTCCGTATCGTAAAACGCGATGATTTCTTCTCTCTGATTTTTTTCTCCCCGAAACTCGATATATGGAGTTGGAGTTGGAGTCGAAGAGGCAATAGGGGGCCCACGAGGTAGGGGGACGCGCCCTAGGGGGGCAGGCACGCCCCCCACCCTCGTGGAGAGGTGGTGGGCCCCTGGCCTTAATCTTTTGCAGGTATTTTTTCTTATTTTCTGAAAAGTGGTTCCGTGAAGTTTCAGGTCATTCTGAGAACGTTTGCTCCTGCACATAAATAACACCATAGTAATTCTGCTGAAAACAGCTTTAGTCCGGGTTAGTTCCGTTCAAATCATGCAAGTTAGGGTCCAAAACAAGGGTAAAAGTGTTTGGAAAAGTAGATACGTTGGAGACGTATCAACTCCCCCAAGCTTAAACCGTTGCTTGTCCTTAAGCAATTCAGTTGACAAACTGAAAGTGATAAAGAAAAACTTTTACAAACTCTGTTTGCTCTTGTTGTTGTAAATATGTAAAGCCAGCATTCAAGTTTTCAGCAAAGATTAGAACTAACCACATTTGCAATAAAACATAGGTCTCAAGTTTACTCATATCAATAGCATAATCAACTAGCGAGCCATAATAATAAATCTTGGATGACAACACTTTCTCAAAACAATCATAATATGATATAACAAGATGGTATCTCGCTAGCCCTTTCTGAGACCGCAAAACATAAATGCAGAGCACCTTTAAAGACCAAGGACTGACTAGACATTGTAATTCATGGTAAAAGAGATCCAGTCAAGTCATACTCAATGTAAACTAACAGTAATGAATGCAAATGACAGCGGTTCTCTCTAACTGGTGCTCTTTTAATAATAGGATGATGACTCAGCATAAAAGTAAATAGATAGGCCCTTCGCAGAGCGAAGCAGGGATTTGTAGAGGTGCCAGAGCTCGGTTTTGAAACAGAGGTGAATAATACTTTGAGCGGTATACTTTCATTGTCAACATAACAACCAAGAGATGGCGATATCTTCCATGCTACACACATTATAGGCGGTTCCCAAACAGAATGGTAAAGTTTATACTCCCCCTTCCACCAACAAGCATCAATCCATGGCTTGCTCGAAGCAACGAGTGCCTCCAACTAACAAGAGTCCCAGGGGAGTTTTGTTTGCAATTATTTTGATTTAGTTTGCATAAAGCATTGGACTGGGCATCCCGGTGACCAGCTATTTATCTCGTGAGTGAGGAGCGGAGTCCACTCCTCTTGAGAATAACCCGCCTAACATGGAAGATACAGACAACCCTAGTTGATACATGAGCTGTTAGAGCATACAAAACATGATATTTATTTGAAGGTTTAGAGTTTGGCACATACAAATTTACTTGGAACAGCAGGTAGATACCGTATATAGGTAGGTATAGTGGACTCATATGGAATAACTTTGGGGGTTTAAGGGATTGGATGCACAAGCAGTATTCCCGCTTAGTACAGGTGAAGGCTAGCAAAAGACTGGGAAGCGACCAGCTAGAGAGCGACAACAGTCATGAACATGCATTAAAATTAATCAACATCGAATGCAAGCATGACTAGGATATAATCCACCATGAACATAAATATCGTGAAGGCTATGTTGATTTTGTTTCCACTGCAAGCGTGAACATGCGCCAAGTCAAGTCACTTAAATCATTCAGAAGAGGATACCACCCTATCATACCACATCATAACCATCTCAATAGCATGTTGGCACGCAAGGTAAACCATTATAACTCATAGCTAATCAAGCATGGCACAAGAAACTATGGTCTCTAATTGTCATTGCAAACATGTTTATTCATAATAGGCTGAATCAGGAACGATGAACTTATGATATTTATAAAAACAAAAGAGGTCGAGTTCATACCAGCTTTTCTCATCTTAGCCAGTCCATCATATATCGTCATAATTGCCTTTCATTTGCACAACCGAACGATGTGAATAATAATAATAGTGCACGTGAATTGGACTAAGCTGGAATCTGCAAGCATTCAATAAACAGGAGAAGACAAGGCAATATGGGCTCTTTTGTCAGATAAACAATAATGCATATAAGAGACACTTCAACAATTTAATTATGGTCTTCTCCTATTGACCCCAAAAGAAAAGAAAAGAAATAAAACTATTTACAAGGGAAAGCTCCCAACAAGCAAAAGAAGAACAGGAAATCTCTTTGGGTTTTCTTTTTAATTAATACTACAAGCATGGAAATTAAACTGATTAAAGGCTACAACTAATTTTTTTGGTTTTTCTTAAGGTTTATTAAACACACAAGAAGAAAGCATAAAAAGGGAAATAAACTAGCATGGATGATACAATGAAAAAGTATGAGCACCGACATCTAGCAATGAGTGTGTGAATCATAAATGTAATGTCGGTGGGAAATACGTACTCCCCCAAGCTTAGGCTTTTGGTAGTAATGATAATGGTAGCAAAAGGTAATGGTAGTAAAAGCAATGTTTTTGGTATTTTGTAGTGATGATAGCAATAGCAACAGAAAAGTAAATAAGCGAAAAACAATATGTGGAAATCTCGTAGGAAATGGATCGGTGATGGAGAATTATGCCGGATGCGGTTCATCATGTAACAGTCATAACCTAGGGTGACACAGAACTAGCTCTAGTTCATTGATATAATGTAGGCATGTATTCCAAACATAGTCATACGTGCTTATGGAAAATAACTTGCACGCCATCTTTTGTCCTACCCTCCCGTGGCAGCGGGGTCCTTACGGAAAATAAGGGATATTAAGGCCTCCTTTTAATAGAGAACCGGAACAAAGCATTAACACATAGTGAATACATGAACTCCTCAAACTACGTCATCACCGGTAAGTATCCCGATTATTGTCACTTCGGGGTTAACGGATCATAACACATAGTAGGTGACTATAGACTTGCAAGATAGGATCAAGAACACTCATATATTGATGAAAATATAATAGGTTCAGATCTGAAATCATGGCACTCGGGCCCTAGTGACAAGCATTAAGCATAGCAAAGTCATAGCAACATCAATCTCAGAACATAGTGGACACTAGGTATCAAACCCTAACAAAACTAACTCGATTACATGATAAATCCCATCCAACCCATCACCGTCCAACAAGCCTACGATGGAATTACTCACGCACGGCAGTGAGCATCATGAAATTGGTGATGGAGGATGGTTGATGATGACGATGGCGACGGATTCCCCTCTCCGGAGCCCCGAACGGACTCCAGATCAGCCCTCCCGAGAGGTTTTAGGGCTTGGCGGCTGCTCCGTATCGTAAAACATGATGATTTCTTCTCTCTAATTTTTTTCTCCCCGAAACTCAATATATGGAGGTGGAGTTGGAGTCGGAGAGGCAACAGGGGGCCCACGAGGTAGGGGGCGTGCCCTAGGGGGGCAGGCGTGCCCCCACCCTCGTGGCAAGGTGGTGGCTCCCCTGGCCTTCATATTTGGCGGGTATTTTTCTTATTTTCTGAAAAGTGTCTTCGTGAAGTTTCAGGTCATTTCGAGAATGTTTGCTCCTGCACATAAATAACACCATGGTAATTCTGTTGAAAACAGCGTCAGTCCGAGTTAGTTCCATTCAAATCATGCAAGTTAGAGTCCAAAACAAGGGCAAAAGTGTTTGGAAAAGTTGATACGTTGGAGACGTATCAGCTGTCAGGTGGAGGAATAATTATTTTGCACATAATAAGGAGGCACTTCCTTGCTGCGGCCGTGGACCCAACTGTCAGCCTCTCCATGTACAATCCACGTCTGATGGAAGCCGTTCCTTGACCACATTGACCACGCCGCGCCGAGAGCACCAGGGCGTTTGACGACAGCGAGGCCTAGGAAGGGGATGATGCGGAGCCGGGGAAGACGCGGCAGTGGATGCCCACTCATAGAGGAGTATGAGGGTTCACTGGTTCGCTGCGGTGTGAGGCTGTCGTCGCCGCAGAATAACAGGGGGTGTGGGTGAGTAGAGGGATGGCCTGGCCAGCGGTGGGAGTAGTAGGGGTAGGTGAGGCCTCTGCCGCATCGCAGCCGGCCACGGGAGGCAGGAGCACGAGGCACGACCGACGCTGGTTTGGGCGGCTGGATCAAGAAGACCAGAGGTTGAAGAAGCACTACGGCCGTTAGATGGACATCGTACGGTCACTGGAGCTAGAATCGTGCATATTGACTAAGTTGACAAAGCCCTCCGTCACCGTCAACTTAGTAGGCCCACAAGTCAGCCTGCCACTATACTGGGTCCTAGCTAACAGTGGGAGTATTCATTTTTTTGTGCCTAATAAGGAGGCACTTCCTTGCGTGCGAAGATATAGCTGGTGGGTCTGAGCTGTCAGCGGCGGTAACATTTTTTTTTGAAATATAGAGGCCCTTTCGGTGGATCCCTGATGTCAGGTAGATGAATCATTATTTTGCACATAATAAGGAGGCATTTCCTTGCGTGTGGCCGTGGAGCCAGCTGTTGGCCTCTCCACGTACAGTCCACTTCAGATGCATGTCGGTCGTTGACCACGTTGACCAGGCCGCGCCGCGAGCACCAGGGTGGTGGACGACGACGAGGCCTAGGAAGGGAACGACACGGAGGCAGGGAAGACTCGGCAGTTGTTTCCCATGCGGAGGGGAGTACGATTGTACGAGGGTTTACTGGTTCGTCTGCCGTCGCCGGAGAATAACAGCAGGTCTGGGTGAGTAGAGGGATGACTAGGCCAGCGATGGGAGTATGGTGGGGCGGTGAGGCCTGCGCGGCAGCAGAGCCGGCCGCGGGAAGGAGGGAGCAGGCAGCAGAGCCGGCGCTTGTTTGAGCGGCTGGAGCAGGAAGAGCAGAGATTGAAGAAGCACGACGGCCGTTGGATGGCCATCCAACAGTCACTGCTTGTGCGTCAACCTTTTTTTTAGGAAAGCCTCAAATCTGTGGAAAACAGCATACAACCCATCTGCCATTATTTCTAATAATTTACAGTCCATTTGCTAATTATTAAGGTTTTTTTGGAGCCCATATTCTTTTTTCTAGCATTACAACCCATATTGTGGCCACGGTTAAAAAATTATACGAAATTTTGCATATTTCGGTGCGGTCCGAACTTTTTTAATCCTGAGATTTTGACTCACATTCAAACTGATTTTAAAAATAAATGTATATCAATATAAAATCCAACAAATTCTCCACGCATAAAAATTTATGTAATTTAAAATCTCGAAATGAAAAAAAGATATCTGAAACTAATTGCTGGTTTGATGTGTTTTAAAAATGTACACCCCATTTCTCATTACTGATGGGCCATTTTCTCGGCCAGCCGAATGAAAGCTCTCCTCGTCTTGAAAGATTTGCAGCCGAGCAGGCCTGACAAAGCGACTTACTTGGCAAATCACAAAAAAACTAGGTTGTGGCCATGGACCCAGTTGTCAGCCTCTCCACATACAGTACTCTTCTGATGGAATGTAGTTGACCACGTTGACCACGCCACGCCGAGAGCACCAAAGAGGTGGACGACGGTGAGGCCTAGGAAGGGGACAACGTGGAGCCGGGGAAGACGCGGCAGCGGATGCCCACGCGGAGAGGAGTATGAGGGTTCACTGGTTTGGCTGCGGTGTGAGGTTGCCGTCGCCGTAGGGCCTAGCTAGCGGTGGGAGTAGTAGGGGGCGATGAGGCCTCAACGGCAGCACAGCCGGCCACTGGAGGCAGGAGCAGGCGGTCTCCCTGGCGTTGGTTTGGGCGGCTGGTGCAAGAAGAGAAACGATTGAAGAAGCAGCAGGACCGTTCGATTCAAATCCAACGGTTACTGCTGCTAGAATCGTTTGTTGACTAAGTTGACAAGCCCTGCGTACACATCAACTTAGTAGGCCCACAGGTCAGCCTCCCAACCGGTGCGCCCCAGATGTCAGTGGGAGGAATCATTTTTTTCGCATAATAAGGAGGTTGTTGATTGTGTGCGGCCAGGCCAGCGGAGGGAGTAGGGTGGGCCGGGGAAGCCTGCGCGGCATCACAGCGGGCCACAAGAGGAGGGAGCAGGCAGTCCCGCCGGCGCTAGTTTAGGCGGCTGGAGCAGGAAGATCAGAGATTGAAGAAGCACGTCGGCCGTTGGATGGACATCCAACAATCACTGCTGCTAGAATCGTGTGTTCTCTGACAAAGCCTTGCGTAAACAAGTCAGCCTCGAAATATGTGGCGTGTACAGCCCATTTGCTATTATTTTTATAATTTTTACTCATTTTCTAATTCATATGGAATTTATTGCAGCCCGTTTTCCATTTTTAGAATTGCTGGCCATTTTCTGGTTAGTACCAGGGTCAAAAAATTAACTAAATATGTGGGAAATTTTGAAAAAATTCGCAAATTTTTGCCGGGGAATGAAATGTTCTTAATCCAAAAATTAATAGCCATACTAAAACAAATTTAAAAATAAATTAGTACTATGTCATGTTAAATCCAATGAAATATGTATAAGATATCAGTGAAGAACAAAAACAAAAAAAGAAATTTGTATCCCATTTGCTATAATTTTTTTGTAATTTTCAACCCCTTTTGATATTACTTTTAACAGACATTGACCACACTCTTAAGCCAGGCCGGAATGCATCCCTCCTCATCTTGAAAGATTTGCAGCCCAGTAATTCGGAGAAAAAAAATAGGCCTAGCTTGGGTATTCTTCAAAAAGAAATACTAGGCTACCTATTTTCCCAAAGAACTGGTGCATGAGCATTTAGCTTTATTTATTTATTTATTTACTTATTTATGCTTCGGGGACCATGAGCATGTACCTGGGCCGGATTCATGTGAGAGCCTCCCTTCCAGTTAATTATGGGCTTCTCTATTGGGCCTTCATCAGTGGGCTGCATGTTATCAGCAAGTGGAAAATGTATTCCGTACGAAAAATAGTATGCGCTACGTACGGTACGGGGCACTAAAGGATCGAACCGTGCAACAACTTCCGAAACATTGTGTTTGTCATTCTAAGAACACATTTATTCAACCAATAGACGAAATATACTACAGATTGTACATTGAAACCAGCAGCAGCAGCAACCAGGGCTGGGGTTGCAACAAAAGCAGTAAGCAGGACAGAAGAGTGAAGACCTCCACAAGCATCCACGAGCATCCAGCTGCCGCGACCGTCAACGAGCACCATCCAAGACGTGTTCATGCCCACCCAGTACATACCGTTAATGTAGTTGAGGCTGACGAGGATCGGATCGCAGTCAAGGGGGTTGATGCTCGCCACCCTACGATCGTTATGCTGCGTGTCACGCCGTTTTTGAAGATCAGGCGGCATCAGCAAGCAAGGAGCTAGCTTAAAAAGCTCCGGCCTGAGGGCTTTGAGTAAATGGTACAGCCCGGACGAGCACACAGCGAGCGGCATGGTACTGAGATTATCCACACGCGAAACAATGAGCTTGATTACCTCTATGGGGAGCGAATTCCAGCCACTCTTTCGACGGACGCTGCTCGGTTCTGCCATTGTTAGTGCTTGGGTTTCGGACGAGGGGGGAGGCGCCTTAGCGGGGATCGAAGATTGGACAAGATTATGTGAGGACAAAGATGGAGAAGCGAATATGTGCTGTAGAAAGTGGACAGGTGATGATGACTACAGCACGCTGCTTGACTTACGAGACACATACCAGCAGCGTAGGGTCATGTCGATGCCAGACAACTTGCTTGAGTGATCACAGTACTGGTACTCCCTACAGTCCTATGCCCTAACTTGCTTGAGTAGAGTAGTAGAGTAGGACTCTGCTCTACTACTAGCATCAGAGGAGTAGTATATTCTAATCTAAAATAGTTACAAACTTCAATGCCCGAGCATGGAACGACTACGAACCGTGCTCAAAGACTGTGTCTATGTGGTGTTTGGACATGGGCGACAACCTCAACGCCAACGGTGCTGCTCCCGTTGCACTGTATGTGTTTCTGTCCTTCCTGTTCGAAATCGTGGTAGAATTCATGATTTTTTTGTGCTTATTCGGATTAAATCTCGTAGTAACTTGCTCATATATTCAACTGGCGCAACGTCCCCTACAGCCACTCCCGTTTCATGGATGGCCTGGTCGATGCCTCCAAGGAGCACTTCGTCCACTGCTATGAGTGCCCGATGCCGTTTTGTGGCTCGCCAGCGGACATGGTGCATCACCTCATGGATGCGTGCATCGGCCACTGCTGGCCCTTGGCGGAGAACATCAAGTACGAGACTTGCTACCCGTTCACCATGCCGGAGTCGCTGGAGGATCACCACCGCCTGCTGGTCTCGGAGGAGGACGACAGCGTCTTCCTCTTGATCGTGGGCACCGGCGAGGTCCGTGCAGGCCGCCGCCCTGTCTCTGTAATGTTCGTCAGGGGCGACGCCGCTGACGTTGACACTGACACGAGGCCGATGTAAAGGTGCGTGGTCAGTGTTACTACCCCCCCGGGTCGTGTGGGCGGCGACACCGGCCTCATCGAACGGACTTGGACTCTAGGGAGCTGGGACTATCCCGCCAATGTGGACATGGAAAACCCATGTCATCATTTACCCACCGACGCGCTGCACGGGGACTCCAAGGAGGTTCACCTGGACATACGCATTATCAAGTTAAATGTTGATCATTAGTCTTCGCTCAATGTAATCCGCTGTCTAAGCATGTGGAGACTTCCATGCAGGATCTTGCTCTATTGGAGTATCGCGCATGAATAAAAGTGTATCCGTTTATGGTTTAGTCTAGAACCTTCCATGTATGAATTTTTACTACAGTACTGGTGAAAGACTTACGATGAACCATTTCTTACATCTCCTCTGCCCGCTTGCAAGTCATCCTGATTTAATCCCTCCATCAGGTGTATAAGGGCATGGTTAATATTACTTAATAGTATAGCCACCCTCACGGCCCTCGCACGAGCCTTCTGCCAAAGAGCCAATTGCTTGACTCTCTCGGACGCGACATAGGCCTCCTAGGCAGCTTGTTCCGTGGTGCGCTTCTCTTCCTCGGCCTTCTTCTCCGCCTCTATTTTGGCGCGCTCTGCTGGAGGCAAAGCCTCGCACAAGGCGACATCCATTTCTTTCCAAAGCTCCTCAAGGCTGGGGGGCTCGGTGGGCGGCGCGGCATTCTCCTCGTAGCGGGGAGCCGACGCGTCCTCCGGCGCCCGTGCTGGCGAGATTGGGAACGCCGATGCGTCCACCTCGACGCGTCGCGGCGAGGAGCGGAACACCGACGCGTCCTCCTCGACTAGTGGTGACGAGGAGCGAAACACCGACGCATCCTCCTCGACTAGTGGCGGCGACGAATGGAACGGTGACGCGTCGCGTAGCGGCGAGGAGCGGAACACCGACGCGTCCTCCTCGACTAGTAGCAGCAAGGAACGGAACGACGACGCATGACCGTCCGCGCGGTGCAGCGAGGGGCTCCTAGGGCTTGGGAGGGGCGATGCCATGGTGGTCGACGTGTGAGGGAGGGGGAGGAGATAGCGATGAACGTGAACATGAGGGGGAGGAGATAGCGATGTCGTGGGAGGCGCGGTATTTATAGCGAGCAATGGCACACCTGCGTAAGATATGGACTGAGCTGCACTGACTTAACTGCAGGTCTAGTTGTGTCACTGACATGTGGGCCAGACCCCTGTCGGGCCCATATGTCAGTGATCCAATGCACCTGTAGTTAAGTAACAGCTACGTGGGCATATTTTTTGGAGTAAATTACGGGGGAGCTAAGGGGTGGAAATATTGCTGGTCACAATGGATTGGACGAGCGTGGGGGAGGAGAGTCATGCTTGAATATTAAATTAACCCCGCTAAAAATGGTATTTTAAACGTGGCTACTCGATCTGTGGCAACTGGCGAGCCACCGCGCTCCAAGTCGTTCACCTTTGGTCCCGACCATCAACTCCTACGGATCAAATTATCACGCGAGCTGACTATTCATACAAAGGTGCTCCACCACGTACCCGGTACCCGCGAATGCAGCAATCGTGCACCTAGGGTTTTAGGGTTTATTTGTTAACGTCACCTTTACGTAACACTCATGTGTGCGAGACAGCGAGAGGTCGACTGCATGCGTTCGCCTCTTCTCTTCGTATATGTACTCCACCATTTGTCTGGTGTCCAAAAATTTGTAATAACTACTAGCAATGTGCCAATGCGTTGCCGCACGATCAAATTAGATTAATACATATTCACCAATTTGATAGAAAAAAAGTCTAGTTTTGAAATACGTATATCACTAAAAAGATGTTATGTTTCACTCAAAATATATTCCTTTGGTGGTTTTGATGAGATAAGGGAGGAATGTTGTTGGTTTCAAGATTCGAGAAGTAGTATATGTCTAATTTCTACTCTTACTAGCAAGATGCCCGTGCGTTGCACGGAACATAAAGATCTTGTGGGAGAAAAGGATGAACAAGGGAAGGCCTTATGTGCAAATGTGGTGAAGAGTGCGGGTAAATTGCCATATTTTCCTTCCTATCCGTCAGATATAAATCGGACGACCTACATTGCAGGATGGCAGGCCCACCATCATCACCAACTCTATTTTTTATCCCTACTCTTATAAAAAGCATTGTCGGTGATGATCGTGTGCCCGCCATCCTGCAATATAGGCCGTCCGATCTATATCTGACAGATAGGAAGGAAACTATGGCAATTTTGCAAAGAGATACCCACACCCCTCTCCACATTTGCAAATAAGGCCTTCCCTCGTTCATCCTTTTCCCCCACAAGATAAACTACTCATACAAATGCATCTTGATGTTCCGTGCAACGCATGGGCATCTTGCTAGTTGTTGCAAAAAGCCCATGTGTGTGAGAGAGAGAGAGGGAGAGTGGAGGAGGATGGAGTGCATGTGTGACAAAGACACAAGGAGTGTGTGTGCAATAGTGTGTGTGTGCACGATCGAGAGGGCGTGTCTCAAGAAGGGAAGAAAAATCTACATAGGTACAAGGAATGGGAGAGAGACATGTATGCGATGGTGGAAGCACGAGTGTGTGAGTGTATACACCTATCTAGAGGCTAGCTAGTCAATAAATGTTTGTGAGAGAAATACGAGTCGGGGTGCGAAAGCGAGAGTTTTGTGTATGTGAGAGAGAGAGGATAGTCGGGAAGGGGAGTTGAAGCAGGAGTTGTGTGTGTGTGTCTGTGAGAGAGAGAGAGGAGACGGTAGTCGGGGTTGTCTAATCGGTAAACAAATGAATAATGTCAGTCTGGGATGGAGACGAAAAGGAGATCGCAACAAATGTTGTGTCTACATGAGAGAGAGAGAGAGAGTAATTTTAGTGGTATGAGTCATATGTAGAGACATATAGGGTGTGTGAGAGAATCCCATAGAGAGAAAGACAAAGTGAAAGACTAGTGGAGACTGTGTGTGTGGCGGTGAAAAAGAAAGCTTAGGTACCGAGTGATACCAGAGAACAGTAGAGACATGAGAGATAATGAAAACCGTGTAATGTATAATGATAGGGAGAGTGTGACACTTCTCAAGGGAGACGTCGAGAGAACACGTTTGCGAGGATAGGAGAAACATGAAGTGAGCGTGTGGGTGAGCTGGAGAAAAGAGAGTGATAGCTACCTGAAGGAGCATGCATGCGAGAGAGATGGGCGTGAAAGGAGTGAACAAAAAAGGGATTCAAATATTTGAATTCGAGATGATGATACATGTAATCCATACTCTAACCAAAATTGATCTATCAAATATGCATACTCATATGAAGTCACGCACATCTATGTTATTTAATATGTAGATATTACTGATCCATAAATTTTAGTAGAACATAATTTGGTTAAAAATTTTCGAATTCAACCTTAAGATTTCAAGATCGCTGTATTTGTAAATCATATTATACATATAAAGGAGCAAAATTCTTGGTTGTGCTTTTGAAAGTATATATATATATATATATATATATATATATATATATATATATAATGATGTATATAGAATGTAATTCCAATTGAAAATGGATCCCGCCCGAGAAAAATAGAATACAAACGGGATTCGAATTGAGTTGGCACGGTAAACGTGCACTCTGCAAAATTTGAACGGAGCGGGGAAAGTCGTAGTAACCGCCCGAAACCAAAACCTGTGAGATGGAAATCACTACTGCCTATCCCTGCCACGCAAAGCCTATCTGCTGGATTTCTCTAGGTTTTGATAGGGGTAGGTTTGTAATTTCATCCAAACGTGACGTAACCGCCTCTCACCCGGATTCATACACGGTGGGCGCCAAAACACAGTGTGTCCTCGGCCGAAATCGAGTCCCTCCCCGATTCATATTCATACACGATGGGCGCCAAAAACAAACTCTCATCGGCAAATATTCGGTGTATGCAGGATTACCGTCCTATCCCCAACCGACTAATGTAGAAATTTGAAATGGGGGCTAAGTTTGTAAATTTCCTCGCATTTGAGACAAGAGCGCCGTGAATACATGGTTCCCCCCTTCCTCTCTACCTCCCTTTTCCCCATTCCTACTCCGAGGGCACCAAAACACCCTCTCCACCCCACCCTCCTCCGTCCACCGCCGTCCGCCACCCCATCCACCGCCGTCCTCCTCCACCATGCCGGAGCTGATACCCCGACACTGCCGTCCATTACAAGAGGCCGACCTCTCTCATCCACGGCTTCGGACCGGGATCCTTGCATCCTGTCCTCTTGCTTCATCCCCGCCGTCGTCCACCTTCCCGGCGCCGCTCCTACGACTGTCTCGTCCACCGCGCCCCGCCGCCACCGTCTACCCTCCTAGATCTGCTTCCATGCCACCGACAGCCATCGCTTCCGCAGCACCGTCAAATTCTCAGCAGATGCATACATGGCGCCGCACTAGAGGCGGTACTCTTTCGTATCTGCTCAACTTATTTATCGTAGCAAGAAAATAGATCGCCACTGTTTTACTCTAATTTCTTGTCTTGGTTGCGAAGTCGCCTTTGTCCGGTTTGCACCTTCAGATCCGCCATGGCACGCTCAACACTATACTCCCAATGCTTATGGTTTTCCCCATTTATATTCCACACTAGTTAAATCACAGTAGACTAAAATTCAAAATTGGGTCAGTTGATTTTTCAGAGCTCGCCGGAGTTCGCCGGTGCGATCGAAGGTGCTCGGGTGGTTGTGGGGCCTCGCGGAATGAAGAAAACTCGACGCGGGTGGGGGTTGGGGTGGGGGGTGGGGGTGGTGGAGGAACACATGCGGTGGGGGCTGGTGGTCCAGCCGGCGGCCTGTGTGGTGTTCTGTATGGGAAGAATCAGAGACAAGGAAGAAGAAGGGTTAGGAGACATAGGTTCTTCATCCAACCGCCTGAAATGGTCGAGAGACAGCTGGGAGTTGCATTCTTAATGCGCTCTGGTTCATCATGTGTGGGCACTGCGCAACCAACATTTTATTATCCAAAATCTTCTTGCTCTTCTTTACCATGTTCCTCTTCCGTTCTTCTTTAATGTGTACTCTCTCCTTTCCTAAATATAAGTCTTTGTATAGATTCCACCATGGACTACATATGGAGCAAAATGAGTGAATCTACACTCTAAAATGTATCTAGATACATCTGTATGTGATCCATAGTGGAAATCTCTACCAAGACTTATATTTTGGAACAGAGGGAGTATGATAGTAGTACAGTATGTTCCTTGTACTGAAGATGAGCAGGGACATTTGCAGTGTTGAGGTCTATACGATCGGTTGTGATGGACACGTTGAGCCTCTTTGATTCGTAGGATCTTGTAAACATAGGAATCGGATTTGTAGTGGCCTGCCCACTTGAATCCTATAAGAATAGCAAGGAAATGTGGGGAGCTGTGTCGCCTTTGAGAGTTACACTGATATTAACAGTACCGCACCTTCACTTGAAGAGAGATGGTATCCGAAGCCTTTCTAGCCGTACCGGCAATACTAGCACATATATTCCAGCAAGTTCCACTTTGCTGATTTTACTCTGATGCTTATGGTTTTCCCGTTATATCTACACTATGATCTGTGTAGCTACTTTGTGTCGCACTAGCAGCAGTCCACTCTTTAAGCTAAACACTGCAATGACTTACAAAATTGGCACCAAGGCATTGAGTGCCATTCTGGATGCAATGAAACTCATACGCTCCCCACCTATTGATTCTTGTTCAGAATATGATCCTAATGACTATTCTAACCTCGAGGAGTCAAAGGCAGATGGCCTGTCCTGTTCACCCATCAATGTGCCTGTTCTAATTTGGCAATGTTTTATTGATTGCGGGTATCTTGCATATGTTGTATTGCATTTGTTCTACTTTGTTGCACCGCCATCTGCTTAGTTTACTCATCATATATGTCGAGATGCCATGCTCATCCATTATCAATACATATTCCATCTGTCATCATACCATGTTTTTCCACTCAAATGTTGTTCTTGTGCATACGACATCAAAAAGGAAGAGGGTGATTGCCGAACCTGAAGGAGCACCAGCAAAGTCCTTGAAAAACGTGGTGGTGCCGGAGAAATCAGACATCACCCCACTTATATTGGCTGTACAACCAGTGACACAAAATGTAGGACCGACTCCAGCAGAATGTATCCATACTTCACTGGCCACACCACTAGCCCCACCACACAGGACCTGCACTCCAGCAAAAGGTATACCGATTTCATTTGCCATAGCACCAGCTGTACCACAACAAAATCCCACTCCAGCAAAAAGTACAGCAAGTCCACCGGCCGAAGACCTATCCCAACTACAAAGACGACAAATTCCTGCATATCGGAACCCCGTTCCATTTATTCCCAGTTTAAAAGACAATGCTTTCAATGTTGTTAGGGACTATGTGCATATATTCCCATCATGGGAAGATTATTGTGAAGACAAACACCAGTTTCACATCTTCCTGTCCAACTTACGTGTAAGTGCTATTATTCATGGTTATTATTTTCCTATTTTCTGCTGATTAAACACATCAATGATTTACATTACATTGTTGTAACTAGGCGAGGGTCAATCTGGATAGTCATGAGGAGCAAAGCTTGCTTGTGCTTTTCAAGGAATCATTGCAGCAGTATCGGTGTTACCTGAGGAAATCACACTTTGATGGCAAGTCTATAAACGAATTTCCGGTGAAGTATCCTGTGCTAAATTTAGAAGACATTGAATGGAAAAACCTTGTTATGCACTGGTCTCATTCCCAGGATGAGGTATTGTCTATGAAATCACATGACAATTTGAACTTCTACTTTTCCGCATGTGTCTTATGGATCTTTTTTGCAGGAAATCTGCTCGAAGAAGAATTCCGGTTTGACAAGAACGACAGGATATCGCAAATATGCTGCCCGCTGCTTTGCTCTTGTTAGTACCTGTTGTCCTGTATCACTGTACTTGCATGCATACCTAGTTCATTATGTGACAGCAGTATGCATGATAGCCTTCTTATCAATTGTTCCTCCAAATTATCTGATATCAATGAATGGTTACATTAGTGTAGAATATATCCAATGCCAATGCTTTTTTAGCTCTGCATTGTTCTTGTAAGTACATGCTGTCCTTTATCAGTGTACTTATAATGACAAGTAGTTGTTCATGTACCATCACTCTGCAGCTTATTTTCCTTTGCCCTCCATTTTCTACACATCAGATCTATATTTACTCTTACCATAAGGTTGGTACTGAAGAAGTTTAGCTGTGCATTGCTCTTGGCTGTACCTTTTGCCTGTATCGCTCCACTTACATTTATAGCTACTTGGTTATGTAGCATCACTCTTCATCTTATCTTAAATATTCTCCATTTTTTCGTATATTATCACATCTATATTTACTCTTAACAAAATGTAGAATAAAGGCAATGCTTTTGAAGAAGATTCTGTGGTAAACTTCTTGAATTGCCCCCCCCCATCAGCATGGACAAGGCCTTTATAGAGCCCGTCTTCACCAATAATGTAAGTTTGTCCGTCTCAAGCCTTCAAACTTTGTTGTATATATTTGGTTAGGCATGACTGCAACAACTGTTTATTTTTGGTGTTTGCATCAAATTTCTTGTTTAAAGTTTATTATGTAGTTTATAAACAAAACTTTGTCCTTTCTCAATTTAAGTTTTCAGTTGTACAACCAAGTTACTTCTTCATACCATGTAAATTAAACTATACAGAGCAAGTGATCTTCTTTTGCACTGCATGTATGCTTCTGTTCTTCATCCGTAATCCAGTGGTGTGGTGAACCTACCCTCTACAACACAATGTCATATTCCGCAATGTCTTAACTATGAACAATGTCATATCATTCTACTATTATTTAAACCGTCTCTTTATTTGCCAATCTGAAATGGTATAAATTGACAACACACTAACCATTGATACTTATTAGTTATTGATCTGTAATCCAGTGGTGTCGTGAAGCTGCCAACTCCTTCACAATGTCATTTCCTGCCATGTCTTGACCTGAACAATACCATATTCTGTTAATGCAATTTTAAACTATGTCACTTTATTCGTCAGTAAGAAATGTGATGAATTGTCAGCACTGATACTTTTATGTGCAAAACCTGTCATCTGTCTACTTGTTTATCTTTCAGAGTGAGGAAGATATAAGTGTTGAACAAGCGCAGTCTCATCATCTTGCTCAGCTGCTTGCGCTGCAGCTCCCCAGCTGGGCTAACCTTTCTTGAACTCTACTGAAGTGCTGTCGGTTTTGTATATTATTTTGTCGGTGTGTTTATTTGCACTGGTGGCGATCTTTGATGCCCAGTGTATGTAATCTGCTGTCTTCTTGTGCTTTATTATCATAGTGGCAAACTTTGGTGCCCAGTGGATGTAATATGTCGTAATTTCTTTATTGTATAGTCTAGGTTTTTTCTTATTCACGATGATGCAGTTATTTTATTGTGTATATATCCTGTCTTCGCAGTAAACCGGCCAAACCGTAAAATTACGGTACATAATCGGGCCGTCATGCAATCACGATGTAGGTTGGGCCTGAAACGTGCCGAACAGCTCACGGGCCGGCAGCAGCCCGAAATGAACCCCGGCCCATGATTGTGCAAATCAAATCACGAGCTTTTAATAGGCCAAAATTGTCTCGGTCCTTGTTTGGCCCAATCAGATATCGACTGCGAGCAGGCTGGATGCAAACCGGGCCGTAGTTAGGCCCAACTATATGACGGGCTTTTAACAGGCCGAAATTAATATAGGGCCGAAATGTTAAACGGGCCCTTAACATGCCAAAACTAATATCAGGCCGAATTACTAAGTGGGCCTTTAGCAAGTGGGCCCAAAAGTATAGTGTCCAGCTAACAGGCCGAATCTGATATGGGCCACAATTGAGCCCAAAGCCTCTTAAAGGGATTGACCTGATCTGGGCCGTAATTTGGCCCAGAATGTGGTAGGCTTTTAATGGGCCGGATCTCATATGGGCCACTATTAGGCCCGGAGCATGGCAGGCCACTAATGGACCGGATCAAATATGGGCCGGCATTTGGCCCAAAACATGGCAGCTAGTTAATGGTCCGGCCTACTAGGGTCCTCAAAATCTTATGGGCCTACAGCTGGGCCGACCCATTAATGTTGGTGAAATCTCGTGGGCCTTTAGCTGGGCCGACCCATTATGATCCGCAAGAATCTTGTGGGCCATTACTTGGGCCGGCCCATTATGGCACACAAAAATCTTGTGGGCCTTTACCTGGGCCGGCCCATTATGGCCCGCAAAATCTTGTGGGCCTTTAGCTGGGCCAGCCCATTATGGTCTGCAAAATCTCGTAGGCCTTTAGCTGGGCCGGCCCATTATGGTCCGCAAAATCTTGTGGGCCTTCAGTTGGGCCAGCCCATTTAAACTTGATGGGCCGGTCCACGTGTCAACATATCATAGGCGCGTCTCGCCCATTGGATGAGTGACACATGTGCCAACGCGGAGCTGACACGTGTCTCCTCCAGCCAATGATGATTTTACACGTGGAAAATCCCCATTGGTCGGGGCTGTTAACGGTTTATCGGATCCAAAACCCGACCCGATAGCTCAACGGCGTTCCGTTACCGTGGATGCCACGTGTCGGTCACCCTTGACGAAAGCACTTCTGTGACACACGATTTATCGTCATGGAAGTGGACACTTTCGTGATGATAATTTTGGTAATGTCATGGAACACTTCTACGACAACACATGTATGACTATATTGATTCTGTCATAAAATCATCATGGATGTACATGCATGACAAAAAACGCGACCTACTGTGACAAACACGTATCATCATGGAAGTGTATTTTTTTGTAGTGAATGCCCGAACTCACTCGGAACCATTCTAATGTCCAAACATAGTCATCCAATATATCGATCTTTATGTCTCGACCATTTCGAGACTCCTCGTCATGTCCGCGATCATATCCGGGACTCCGAACAACCTACAATACATCAAAACATATAAACTCATAATACCGATCGTCACCGAACATTAAGCGTGCGGACCCTACGGGTTCGAGAACTATGTAGACATGACAGAGACACGTCTCCGGTCAATAACCAATAGCGGAACCTGGATGTTCATATTGGCTCCCACATATTCTACGAAGATCTTTATCGGTCAAACCGCATAACAATATACGTTGTTCCCTTTGTCATCGGTATGTTACTTGCCCAAGATTCGATCATCAGTATCTCAATACCTAGTTCAATCTCGTTACCGGCAAGTCTCTTTACTCGTTCCGTAATGCATCATCCTATAACTAACTCATTAGTTACATTGCTTGCAAGGCTTATAGTGATGTGCATTACCGAGAGGGCCTAAAGATACCTCTCCGACAATCGGAGTGACAAATCCTAATTTCGATCTATGCCAACTCAACAAACACCATCGGAGACACCTGTAGAGGACCTTTATAATCACCCAGTTACGTTGTGATGTTTGGTAGGACACAAAGTGTTCCTCCGATATTCGGGAGTTGCATGATCTCATAGTCATAGGAACATGTATAAGTTATGGAGAAAGCGATAACAACAAACTAAACGATCATCGTGCTAAGCTAACGGATGGGTCAAGTCAATCCCATCATTATATAATGATGTGATCACGTTAATCAAATGATAACTCATGTATATGGTCAGGAAACATAACCATCATTGATTGAACGAGCTAGTCAAGTAGAGGCATACTGGTGACACTCTATTTGTCTATGTATTCACACATGTACACAGTTTCTGGTTAATACAATTCTAGCATGAATAATAAACATTTATCATGATATAAGGAAATATAAATAACAACTTTATTATTGCCTCTAGGGCATATTTCCTTCAGTCTCCCACTTGCACTAGAGTCAATAATCTAGATTACATTGTAATGATTCTAACACCCATGGAGTCTTGGTGCTCATCATGTTTTGCTCGTGAGAGAGGCTTAGTCAACGGGTCTGCAACATTCAGATCCGTATGTATCTTGCAAATCTCTATGTCTCCCTCCTTGACTTGATCGCGGATAATTGAAGCGTCTCTTGATGTGCTTGGTTCTCTTGTGAAATCTGGATTCCTTTGCCAAGGCAATTGCACCAATATTGTCACAAAAGATTTTCATTGGACCCGATGCACTAGGTATGACACCTAGATCAGATATGAACTCCTTCATTCGCTGCTTCCAAAACAGCTATGTACTCCACTTCACATGTAGATCCCGCCACGACGCTCTGCTTGGAACAGCACCAACCGACAGCTCCACCATTTCATAAAAACACGTATCTGGTTCGTGACTTAGAGTCATTCGGATTAGTGTCAAAGCTTGCATCGACATAACTGTTTTCGACGAGCTCTTGTCACCTTCATATATGAGAAACATATCATTAGTCCTTTTCAGGTATTTCATGATGTTCTTGACCGTTGTCCAGTGATCCACTCCTGGATTACTTTGGTACGTCCCTGCTAAACTGATTGCAAGGCACACATCAGGTCTGGTACACAACATTGCATACATGATAGAGCCTATGGCTGAAGCATAGGGAACACCTTTCATTTTCTCTCTATCTTCTACAGTGGTTGGGCATTGAGTCTGACTCAACCTCACACCTTGTAACACAGGCAAGAACCCTTTCTTTGTCTGATCCATTTTGAACTTCTTCAAAACTTTATCAAGGTATGTGCTTTGTGAAAGTCCAATTAAGCATCTTGATGCCCAATATTTAAGCAGCTTCACCGAGGTCTTTCAATGAGAAATTATTATTCAAGTATCCTTTTATGCTATTCAGAAATTCAGTATCATTTCCGATCAATAATATGTCATCTACATATAATATCAGAAATGCTACAGAGCTCCCACTCACTTTCTTGTAAATACAGGCTTCTCCAAAAGTCTGTATAAAACCATATGCTTTGATCACACTATCAAAGCGTATTTTCCAACTCCGACAGGCTTGCACCAGTCCATAAATGGATCGCTGGAGCTTGCACACTTTTTTAGCACCTTTTGGATCAACAAAACCTTCTAGTTGCATCATATACAACTCTTCTTTAAGATATCCATTTAGGAATGCAGTTTTGACATCCATTTGCCAAATTTCGTAATCATAAAATGCAGCAATTTCTAACATGATTTGGACGGACTTAAGCATCGCTATGGGTGAGAAGGTCTCATCGTAGTCAACTCCTTGAACTTGTCGAAAACCTTTTGCAACAAGTCGAGCTTTGTAGACAGTAACATTACCGTCAGCGTCAGTCTTCTTATTGAAGATCCATTTATTCTCTATGGCTTGCCAATCATCGAGCAAGTCAACCAAAGTCCAAACTTTGTTCTCATACATGGATTCCATCTCAGATTTCATGGTCTCTAGCCATTTTGCGGAATCTGGGCCCATCATCACTTCCTCATAGTTCGTTGGTTCGTCATGGTCAAGTAACATGACTTCCAGAATAGGATTACCATACCACTCTAGTGCGGATCTTACTCTGGTTGACCAACGAGGTTCGGTAGTAACTTGATCAAAAGTTCCATGATCATCATCATTAGCTTCCTCACTTACTGGTGTAGGAATCACCGGAATTGATTTCAGTGATGAACTACTTTCCAATAAGGGAGCAGGTACAATTACCTCATCAAGTTCTATTTCCCTCCCACTCACTTCTTTCGAGAGAAGGTGTACCCAACAGTCTCCTTTGGGTATCCTATAAAGACACATTTCTCTGATTTGGGTTTGAGCTTATCAGATTGAAACTATTTCACATAAGCATCGCAGCCCCAAACTTTAAGAAATGAAAACTTGGGTTTCTTGCCAAACAACAGTTCATAAGGTGTCGTCTCAACGGATTTAGATGGTGCCCTATTTAATGTGAATGCAGCTGTCTCTAAAGCATAACCCCAAAACGATAGCGGTAAATCAGTAAGAGACATCATAGATCGCACCATATCCAGTAAAGTATGATTACGACGTTTGGACACACCATTATGCTATGGTGTTCCGGGTGGCGTGAGTTGCGAAACTATTCCACATTGTTTCAAATGAAGACCAAACTTGTAACTCAAATATTCTCCTCCACGATCGGATCGTAGAAACTTTAATTTCTTGTTACGATGATTTTCCACTTCACTCTGAAATTCTTTGAACTTTTCAAATGTTTCAGACTTATGTTTCATTAAGTAGATACACCCATATCTGCTCAAATCATCTATGAAGGTGATAAAATAACAATATCCGCCACGAGCTTCAATGTTCATTGGACCACATACATCAGTATGTATGATTTCCAATAACTCTGTTGCTCGCTCCATTGTTCCAGAGAACGGAGTTTTAGTCATCTTGCCCATGAGGCATGGTTCGCAAGTACCAAGTGATTCATAATCAAGTGATTCTAGAAGTCCATCAAAATGGAGTTTCTTCATGTGTTTTACACCAATATGACCTAAACAGCAGTGCCACAAATAAGTTGCACTATCATTATCAACTCTGCATCTTTTGGTTTCAATACTATGAACATGTGTATCACTACTATCAAGATTTAGTAAAAATAGACCACTCATCAATGGTCCATGACCATAAAAGATATTACTCATATAAATAGAACAACCATTATTCTCTGACTTAAATGAATAACCGTCTCGCATCAAACAAGATCCATATATAATGTTCATGCTCAATGCTGGCACCAAATAGCAATTATTTAGGTCTAAAACTAATCCCGAAGGTAGATGTAGATGTAGCGTGCTGACAGCAATCACATCGACTTTGGAACCATTTCCCATGCGCATCGTCACCTCGTCCTTAGCCAATCTTCGCTTAATCCATAGCCCCTGTTTCGAGTTGCAAATGTTAGCAACTGAACCAGTATCAAATACCCAAGCACTACTGCAAGCATTACTAAGGTACACATCAATAACATGTATATCAAATATACCTTTCACTTTGCCATCGTTCTTCTCCGCGAAATACTTGGGGGAGTTCCGCTTCCAGTGACTAGTCCCTATGAAGTAGAAGCACTTAGTCTCAGGCTTAGGTCCAGACTTGGGTTTCTTCACTTGAGCAGCAACTGGCTTGCTGTTCTTATTGAAGTTCCCCTTCTTCCCTTTACCCTTTTTCTTGAAACTGGTGGTCTTGTTGACCATCAACACTTGATGCTCCTTCTTGATTTCTACCTCCGCTACCTTTAGCATTGCGAAGAGCTCAGGAATTGTCTTATCCATCCCTTGCATATTATAGTTCATCATGAAGTTCTTGTAGCTTGGTGGCCGTGATTGGAGAACTCTGTCAATAACACTATCATCAGGAAGATTAACTCCCTGCGAGTCAAGTGGTTGTGGTACCCATACATTCTGAGTATATGTTCACTGACAGAACTATTCTCCTCCATTTTGTAGCTGTAGAACTTATTGGAGACTTCATATCTCTCAATCCGGGCATTTGCTTGAAATATTAACTTCAACTCCTGGAAAATCTCATATGCTCCATGACGTTAAAAACGTCGTTTGAAGTCCCGGTTCTAAGCCGTAAAGCATGGCAAACTGAACTATCGAGTAGTCATTAGCTTTGCTCTGCCAGGTGTTCACAACATCTAGCGTTGCTCCTGCACCAGGTTTGTCACCTAGCGGTGCTTCCAGGACACAATTCTTCTGTGCAGCAATGAGAATAATCCTCAAGTTACAGACCTAGTCCGTATAGTTGCTACCATCATCTTTCAACTTAGCTTTCTCTAGGAACGCATTAAAATTCAACAGAACAACAACATGGGCCATCTATCTACAACAACATAGACATGCAAAATACTATCAGGTACTAAGTTCATGATAAACTAAAGTTCAATTAATAAAATTACTTAAGAACTCCCACTTATATAGACATCTCTCTAATCATCTAAGTGATCACGTGATCCATATCAACTAAACCATGTCTGATCATCACGTGAGATGGAGTAGTTTTCAATGGTGAACATCACTATGTTGATCATATCACCATATGATTCACGCTCGACCTTTCGGTCTCAGTGTTCTGAGGCCATATATGCATATGCTAGGCTCGTCAAGTTTAACCCGAGTATTTTGCATGTGCAAAACTGGCTTGCACCCGTTGTATGTGAACTTAGAGCTTATCACACCCGATCATCACGTGGTGTCTCGGCACGATGAACTGTAGCAACGGTGCATACTCAGGGAGAACACTTATACCTTGAAATTTAGTGAGAGATCATCTTATAATGCTACCGCCAAACTAGGCAAAATAAGATGCATAAAGGATAAACATCACATGCAATCAATATGAGTGATATGATATGGCCATCATCATCTTGTGCCTTTGATCTCCATCTCCACAGCACCGTCATGATTACCATCGTCACCGGATTGACACCTTGATCTCCATTGAAGTATCATTGTCATGTCGCCAACTATTGCTTCTACGATTATTGCTACCGCTTAGTGATAAAGTAAAGGAATTACATGGCGATTGCATTTCATACAATAAAGCGACAACCATATGGCTCCTGCCGGTCACCAATAACTGTGTTACAAAACATGATCATCTCATACAATAAAATTTAGCATCATGTCTTGACCATATCACATCACAACATGCCCTACAAAAACAAGTTAGATGTCCTCTACTTTGTTGTTGCAAGTTTTACGTGGCTACTACGGGCTGAGCAAGAACCATTCTTACCTACGCATCAAAAACCACAACGCGGTATAGTGATTGCGTTTTGATCTTCAAAAAGAACCCTGTTCATTGAATCCGACTCAACTAAAGTTGTAGAAACTGACACCCACCAGCCACCTGTGTGCGAAGCACGTCGGTAGAACCAGTCTCGCGTAAGCGTACGCGTAATATCGGTCTGGGCCACTTCATCAAGCAATACCGCCGAATCAAGAACCAACTAGTGACGGCAAGCAATATGTATATACCCACGCCCACAACTCCTTTGTGTTCTACTCGTACATATAACATCAACCCATAGACCTGGCTCTGATGCCACTGTTGGGGAACACAGTAATTTCAAAAATTTCCTACGCACACGCAAGATCATGGTGATGCATAGCAACGAGAGGGGAGAGAGTTATCTACGTACCCTCGTAGACCCTAAGTGGAACCATTATGTAAACGCGGTTGATGTAGTCGTACGTCTTCATGATCGACCGATTCTAGTATCGAAAGTACGGCACCTCCGTGATCTGCACATGTTTGGCTTGGTGACGTCCCACGAACTCACGATCCAGCAGAGTGTCGAGGGAGAGCTTCATCAGCACGACGTCGTGATGATGGTGATGATGATGCTACCGGAATAGGGCTTCGCCTAAGCACCGCTACGATATGACCGAGGTGGATTATGGTGGAGGAGGGCACCGCACACGGCTAAGGGATCAATGATCAACTTGTGTGTCTATGGGGTGTGCCCGTGCTACCTCTTGAGCACTGTGTTGGTTTTCCCTTGAAGAGGCAAGGGTGATGCAGCAAAGTAGCATAAGTATTTCCCTTAGTTTTTGAGAACCAAGGTATCAATCCAGTAGGAGGCTACGCGCGAGTCCCTCGCACCTGCACAAAACAAATTAATCCTTGCAACCAACACGATAAGGGGTTGTCAATCCCTACACGGTCACTTACGAGAGTGAGATCTGATAGATATGATAAGATAATATTTTTGGTATTTTTATGATAAAGAAGCAAAGTTAAAAAACGCAATGAAAACAACTAAGTATTGGAAGATTAATATGATGAAGATAGACCCGGGGGCCATAGGTTTCACTAGTGGCTTCTCTCAAAAGCATAGGTATTTTACAGTGGGTGAACAAATTACTGTTCAGCAATTGATAGAATTGAGCATAGTTATGAGAATATCTAGGTATGATCGTGTATATAGGCATCACGTCCGAGACAAGTAGACCGACTCCTGCCTGCATCTACTACTATTACTCCACACATCGACCGCTATCCAGTATGCATCTAGAGTATTAAGTTCAAGAGAACAGAGTAACGCTTTAAGCAAGATGACATGATGTAGATGGATAAACTCATGCAATATGATGAAAACCCCATCTTGTTATCCTCGATGGAAACAATACAATACATGCCTTGATGCCCCTACCGTCACTAGGAAAGGACACCGCAAGATTGAACCCAAAGCTAAGAACTTCTCCCATTGCAAGAAAGATCAATCTAGTAGGACAAACCAAACTGATAATTCGAAGAGACTTGCAAAGATAACCAATCATACATAAAAGAATTCAAAGAAGATTCAAATATTGTTCATAGATAAACTTGATTATAAACCCACAATTCATCGGTCTCAACAAACACACCGCAAAAGAAGACTACATCGAATAGATCTCCACAAGAGAGGGGGAGAACTTTGTATTGAGATCCAAAAAGAGAGAAGAAGCCATCTAGCTAATAACTATGGACCCGAAGGTCCGAGGTAAGCTACTCACACTTCATCAGAAGGGCTATGGTGTTGATGTAGAAGCCCTCCGTGATCGATGCCACCTCCGGCGGAGCTCCGGAACAGGCCCGAAGATGGGATCTCGTGGATACAGAAAGTTATGGCCGTGGAATTATGGTTTTGGCTCCATATCTGATCGTTTGGGGTACGTAGGTATATATAGGAGGAAGAAGTACGTCGGTGGAGCAATAGGGGGCCCATGAGGGTCGAGGGCGCGCCTCGGGGGGGGGGGGTAGGCGTGCCCCCTACCTCGTGGCTTCCATGTTGGTTGCTTGATGTAGGGTCCAAGTCTCCTAGATCTTGTTCGTAACAAAAATCACGTTCCCGAAGGTTTCATTCCGTGTGGACTCCGTTTGATATTCCTTTTCTTTGAAACCCTAAAATAGGCAAAAACAGCAATTTTGGGCTGGGCCTCTGGTTAGTAGATTAGTCCCAAAAATAATATAAAAGTGTATAATAAAGCCTAATAATGTCCAAAACAGAAGATAATATAGCATGGAGCAATCAAAAATTATAGATACGTTGGAGACGTATCACCCCCTCCCCCGTATATAAAGGAGTGGAGGAGGGGGAGGGCCAGCCCTCTACTATGGCGCGCCCTGGGGAGTCCTACTCCCACCGGGAGTAGGATCCCCCCTTCCATGTAGTAGGAGTAGGAGAGAAGGAAAGGGAAGAGAGAAGAGAAGGAAGGAGGGGGCGTGCCCCTCCCCTTAGTCCAATTTGGACTAGGCTTTGGGGGGCGCGCGACGTGCCCTAGGAAGCCCCTCCATCTCTCCCCTAAAGCCCATTAGGGCCCATATACTCCCCGGGGGGTTCTGGTAACCCCCCAGTACTTAGGTTAATGCTCGAACTCACGCGGGACCATTCCGATGTCCAAACATAGTCATCTAGTATATCGATCTTTATGTCTCGACCATTTCGAGACTCCTCGTCATGTCCGTGATTATATCCGGAACTCCGAACAACCATCGGTACATCAAAACATATAAACTCATAATATCGATCGTCACGGAACGTTAAGCGTGCGGACCCTATGGGTTCGAGAACTATGTAGACATGACTGAGACATGTCTCTGGTCAATAACCAATAGCGGAACCTGGATGTTCATATTGGCTCCCACATATTCTACGAAGATCTTTATCGGTCAAACCGCATAACGATATACGTTGTTCCCTTTGTCATCGGTATGTTACTTGCCCAAGATTCGATCGTCGGTACCTCAATACCTAGTTCAATCTCGTTACCAGCAAGTCTCTTTACTCGTTTCACAATGCATCATCCTGTAACTAACTCATTAGTTACATTTCTTGCAAGGCTTATAGTGATATGCATTACTGAGAGGGCCCAGAGATACCTCTCCGACAATCGGAGTGACAAATCCTAATCTCGATCTATGCAAACTCAAGAAACACCATCGGGGACACCTGTAGAGCACCTTTATAATCATCCAGTTACGCTGTGACATTTGGTAGCACACAAAGTGTTCCTCCGGTATTCGGGAGTTGCATGATCTCATAGTCATAGGAACATGTATAAGTTATGGAGAAAGCAATAGCAACAAACTAAACGATCATCGTGTTAAGCTAACGGATGGGTCAAGTCAATCACATCATTCTCTAATGATGTGATCCCATTAATCAAATGACAACTCATCTCTATGTTCAGGAAACATAACCATCATTGATTCAACGAGCTAGTCAAGCAGAGGCATACTAGTGACACTCTGTTTGTCTATGTATTCACACATGTACTAAGTTTCCGGTTAATACAATTCTAGCATGAATAATAAACATTTATCATGATATAAGGAAATATAAACAACAACTTTATTATTGGCTGTAGGGCATATTTCCTTCAAGCGGAGGCGGCTTAGCAGAACAAAGAGTTCGTCCGACAGATGGTGATCATGACAGAGTGCTCGTTCTGTCATATGGGCCCGACACCACCATCGTCGACACGGGTGAAGGAGGAGCCACCATCCCTGCCGCACTACCACGTCAAGACAGAGCCGATGTCCCCAATATGACTGGTCAAGGAGGAGCCCCCTCCCCCACCCCCCCGCGTAGATGCGGCCGCAGCATCCAGATTGGATGCCGCATGAAGGATAAGCCCATGTCACCACGGGCGCACAACTAATACACACGCATTAGCGAGCCTGACTCGCCGCCCCACCGCATCCGCCTCCAAGCTGTCTGAGGAGCTACGGCCGGCCATAAGGAAGGCGCATGGCCGCATCCTCCCTTACCTCAGAGGCCCCTCAGGGTCGAGCGTCGTCGACTCCAAGGAGGAGCGCGGGCCGAGTCAGCGGGCGCGGTACGGCCAATGCAACGCCGCCCGCAGCTCCTCGTTCTCCAAGACCGATGAGGCGCTAGAATGGATCCACAATGACTCGGACCTCGCCACCGCGTGGGACCTCGGCCATTCTGTCACCAACATGAGTTGGATGCCAGACGCCGCCGCCGCCTCGACAGCGAGACTGCCAATTACGGCGAGGATTGGTCTCTTAGAGAGACCTCCGACGCTGGTAAGGGCAAGGCCGTCGACAGGGCTTCGCCACGCCGTCGGCCCTTGCCATGGCGGCACTTTGCCCCATGCAGCAAGAGGCAGAGCGGCTACACCGCGAGGGGTAGCCAGCCGCCGGACTAGGCTGTTGCGGCGCTCCGAAGGCCTTGCACAGCTGGAGGGGCGACAATGACAGCGCCGCTGGCGCGGCAAGAGACGCGTATGAGGTAGTCGTCCGATTTAGAGTTTAGTTTTTTAAGCTTTTAGTTAAACAGTCGAAATATAAACCTTTTTGTGTAAATTATGTCCGAATTTTAATGAAATCTGATGTGTTTGCATCAATTTTGTCCTGTTAATTCAAAACGCGATTGAAATGTATACGATCAGTGTTGGATGGCCGGCTCCCGCATCTGCGTCTGCGGACTGGTCCCTCCTATCTACAAACAGATATGAAGGAAATTTGCGGCTCGCCGTTGGAGATGCCCTAAAAGCATTTTTTTGCGGGGTGTCCACTAAATCCTTTGCAACAAAATATATTTTTAAACACATTACAGTTGAAGTCGTTCACATACACTTACTCTATGAATGCACACATGCACACCTTAGCTCTATGAGCACCTCCGAGAGACTGCGCCAGCATAGCATCTTGAGAATTTATGAAGTCACCACAGGTGTCTCGCAGGCGATGGGAATGTCTCCTCCCGCTGAACGAATATCACCCAAAGTCTGTTATTAATTAATCTAGGAATAATACGAACACCAATGTCAAATCTAGACCTTGAACCTTGGTGGGCTAGGAATACCGTTGTCCTCCTAGCCATCCAACCATAGGTCGGTTCGTAACAATTTTTTTATTAAATACAAAAATGTCTGTGGCATTTAAAAAAATCGCATGTTCCAAAAATACGTTTATGACATCTTAAAAATGTATATATAATGTAAAAATGTTCGTTTCATTTTTTTTAAATTGTGTCATACTATTCAAAAAATGTACGGGACATTTTTAAAAATGCACACATTCCAACATTTGTTTGTGACATTAAAAAAAGTTTCGTGCCCTTTAAGAAAAATTATATGACGTGTATTTGAAAAATATTCAATACGTAATAAAAAAATGTCCAAACCTGTATTTGAAAAATGTTCAAAGTACATCAAATAAATCCACGTGTATACAAAAAAATGTACAACTTGTACAACAGATTTTGTAGTAAAGACATTTTTAGTCCCTGGAGAACATTTGATCTCATCAGGAGTAGAAGATAAGTTCATTCCATTAATGAAGGATAAGAGCTCCTTCCATTGATCCCCTAAGTCAGGAGTCAATCTCCTGAAAAATGAGTGAGTATTCAGAATAGGAGATTTATCCATTGTGCAGTCAGGCACATTGCAAATGTTGAACAATTGAGGCAATTTATCACAAAGAGGAATATTGTCATTCAATGATCTTTTCGCAATCTAGCAATATCACTAGAGTTCATCATAATTTTTCTACCACACATGTAAATCACTTTCACTTGCAAGAAGAGCTTTTAAGTGGGGATGGGGGATCATTAAACTTTTATTTCACAGACACCACGGTACTCCTGCACAAATATTTAGCTCTAAAAATATATTTTCATGCGCCTCTATGTTTCTCTAACTTCCACCACCACCTTACCAACAGACTAACATTTTGCCTATGTGAGTCCTTCACATCTAGGCCTCCTCATTTTTTTAGATCTAGAAACCCTAGCTAGAAGATTTGAAAAGATAAGATCACTTCTTATGATTACCATTTTGGGAAAAGAACAACCTTCTATGCTTACCTGGCTTTTTGAGAAACTTTTTTGTTAAAACAAACATTCTCACATGTAATAATAGGAAATGCTAGACAAATTGGAATTAAACCAAATTAGTCTTCCTCCCATAGAAGTAGCATTACCAATCCAGGAATCACAACTCTGAATATATCTAGGTTCCATACAATCGTTGTCCACATTCGAAAGGGCAGCATAGCTTACATGGACATCAACATATCTTATAGGGAAATGGCCAATTTGAAATTTCAGGATCTCATCACTCCTCCAACATAAAGGATCTCACTTTTTTTGAAAATTTATTTTCAAACCTGACATGAGCTCAAACATATAAAACAATAATTTGAGATTCAAGGCCTTACTAGGTTCATTATTAATGGACAAGACAATGTCATCTGCATACTGCGGAATGGCAACTCCTTTATCAATCAAATAGGTTGTTTTTTGAGCATTCACTATTGCAGGATGCTGCTAACATGAAACTACGATCAGAGACCCTTCGACGAAACTGTGTGTGATGCAATAATCACAAATGGTGGTGTAAAAACCTGTCAAAAAAGGTGCAAAACGTTTGCGATGAAGGATGCATCAAACATGGTTCATATTTTAGTTGCGTGTGCGATGCAGGGCATATGGTTCAGTTCAATTAACCGTTTTCAATCAGGAGGAACAAAAGAAACGGGCAGCCAGATGAAGGTGTGTGCGATGTACAACATACGGTTCACTTGGATGAACTGTTTGTGATTAGGCAACACAAAAGAAACGGTCGGCCAGATCAAGGTGTGTGCGATGTACAACATACAATTCACTCGGATGAACTGTTTGTGATTAGGCAACACAAAAGAAACGGTTAGCCAGATCAAGGTGTGTGCGATATACGACATGCGGTTCACTCGGATGAACTGTTTGCGTTGAGACAAGAGAACAGAAACGGTTCAATATAACAAATACCATAAATATTGCAAGGTTCAAATTCAAAGATTACAAGGCCCAAATTCAAACATTGCAAGCTGCATCATTTCTGAAAAGGGATCAGCTGCTGACAAGTCATGTATGGGTTTGACACAATGACTTCCAATTGCTTTTCCATATGCTCTTCCAATATGAAGTTTGGCATTTTTGAAGGCTCTTCCATTCCGCAGTACCTATCGGGTCTGATAATCATACCATTCATCTTTCCTAATTAAATGCGTGTTCAACCTCAGTACCCTCTGCACCTTTGCTCTGGCAAGAAAGAATGTGGCGAGTGTAATCTCCGGTAAGGTCCCTCGCTAGGAGTTCAAAGTAATATTTGAGAGATGCAGATCCAGGCATTCGATGTGATTGTCGTTATAAACATTATCCACCTCCGGGCCTATTATTATCTACAAAATAAGAGAATGTGTTAGTGCCTACATGTAGTTTTGAACCCTCCTACACGCCCATTGTTGGGTAACACAGTAATTTCAAAAAAATTCCTATGCACACACAAGATCATGGTGATGCATAGCAACGAGAGGAGATAGTATTGTCTACGTACCCTCATAGACCGTACGCGGAAGCATTATGACAACACGGTTGATGTTGTCATGCGTCTTCACGATCGACCGATCCTAGTACCAAAAGTACGGCACCTCTGCGGTCTGCACACGTTTGACTCGGTGACGTCCCACGAACTCACGATCCAACAGAGTGTCAAGGGAGAGCTTCGTCAGCACGATGGCGTGATCACGGTGATGATGATGCTACTGGAATAGGGCTTCGCCTAAGCACCGCAACGATATGACGGTGGTGGATTATGGTGGAGGGGTGGGGGGCACCGCACACGGCTGGAAAAAAACAACTTATGAGTCCTAGGGTGCCCCCTGCCCCCGTATATAAAGGAGCAAGGGGGAGGCCGGCCGGCTGATAACCCACAAATATACGGGATCACAACAGTTTTCGATAAGTAAGAGTGTTGAACCCAACGAGGAGCTAAAGGTAGAACAAATATTCCCTTCTATCGACCACCGGTACAACTCTACGCACGCTTGACGTTCGCTTTACCTAGAACAAGTATGAAACTAAAAGTACTTTGTAGGTGTTTTTGGATAGGTTTGCAAGATAATAAAGAGCAAGTAAATAAAAAGTAGGGGCTGTTTAGATAAAGACACAACTAAATTAGTTTTAGTAGAGAGTTTGTTGTTACCATAAAGTTATTTGTCCCTAGGCAATCGATGACTAGACCGGTAATCGTTATTGCAATTTTATTTGAGGGAGAGGCATAAGCTAACATACTTTCTCTACTTGGATCATATGCACTTATGATTGGAACTCTAGCAAGCATCCGCAACTACTAAAGATCATTAAGGTAAAAACCAACCATAGCATTAAAGCATCAAGTCCTCTTTATCCCATACGCAACAACCCCCTTACTCGGGTTTGTGTTTCAGTCACTCACGCAACCCACTATAAGCGAATCATGAACGTATTGCAACACCCTACAGCGGGGATCCCTCACGCTTGTGCGACACGGAGAGCACCATAGGACAGCACCAATAATAAAATATGCAACTCAAACCAATCGCGATCATCAAATAACCCATAGGACAAAACGAATCTACTCAAACATCATAGGATAGCCATACATCATTGGGAAATAATATATAGCATTGAGCACCATGTTTAATTAGAGATTACAGCGGGTAAGAGAGAGGTTACACCGCTGCATAGAGGGGGAAGAGTTGGTGATGATGGCGGTGAAGTTGTTGGTGAAGATTGCGGTGATGATGATGGCCCCCAGTGGCACTCCCGTTCCACCGGAAGCGAGGGGGAGAGAGCCCCCCTCCTTCTTCTTCTTCCTTGACCTCCTCCCTAGATGGGAGAAGGGTTTCCCCTCTGGTCCATGTCCTCCATGGCGTGGGAGGGGCGAGAGCCCCTCCGAGATTGGATCTGTCTCTCTGTCTCTCTCTATTTCTGCATTCTCAGATTCTACCCCTTCACCATTTTATATATTCCCGGAGATCCATAACTCCGATTGGGCTGAAATTTTAACACGATCTCTATCCGGATATTAGCTTTCTTGCGGTGAAAGAAGCGCATCAACAGCCTTACAGGGTGGCCACGAGGGTTAGGGGCGCCCCCTGCCTCGTGGCCCCCTCGGGCATCGTCTCACGTGGATTTTTCTTCCTAAAAATCACATACATTCCAAAAAAATCTCCTTCAGTTTTTGTCCCGGTTGGACTTCGTTTGATATGAATTTACTGCGAAACAAAAAACATGCAACAAATAGGAACTGGCACTGGGCACTAGATCAATATGTTAGTCCCAAAAATAGTATAAAAATTTGCCAAAAGTATATGAAAGTTGTAGAATATTGGCATGGAACAATAAAAAATTATAGATATGATGGAGACGTATCAGTATCCCCAAGCTTAATTCCTGCTCGTCCTCGAGTAGGTAAATGATAAAAAAGATAATTTTTGATGTGGAATGCTACCTAACATAATCCTGATCATGTATCTAATCATGGCATAAATATTAAGACATGAGTGATTCAAAGCAATAGTCTATCATTTGACATAAAAACAATAATACTTCAAGCCCACTAATAAAGCAATCATGTCTTTTCAAAATAAGACGGCCAAAGAAAGTTATCCCTACAAAATCATATAATCTGGCTATGCTCCATCTTCACCACACAAAATATTCACATCATGCACAACCCCGATGACAAGCCGAGCAATTGGTTCATACTTTTTAACGCGCTTCAGCATTTGCGACCCTCACGCAATACATGAGCGTGAGCCATGGATATAGCACTATAGGTGGAATAGAATGGTGGTTGTGGAGAAGACAAAAAGAAGGGGAAGATAGTCTCACATCAACTAGGCGTATCAACGGGCTATGGAGATGCCCATCAATACATATCAATGTGAGTGAGTAGGGATTTCCATGCAACGGATGCACTAGAGCTATAAGTATATGAAAGCTCAAATTGAAACTAAGTGGGTGTGCATCCAACTTGCTTGCTCATGAAGACCTAGGGCATTTGAGGAAGCCCATCGTTGGAATATACAAGCTAGGTTCTATAATGAAAATTCCCACTAGTATATGAAAGTGATAACTCAAGAGACTCTTTATATGAAGAACATGGTGCTACTTTGAAGCACAAGTGTGGTAAAAGGATAGTAACATTGCCCCTTCTCTCTTTTTCTCTCATTTTTTTTATTTTTTATTTTTTTGGGCCTTCTCTTTTTTTGGCCTTTCTCTTTTTTTTCGTTCGGAGTCTCATCCCGACTTGTGGGGGAATCATAGTCTCCATCATCCTTTCCTCACTGGGGCAATGCTCTAATAATGATGATCATCATACTTTTATTTACCCCCAACTCGATATTACAACTCGATACTAGAACAAAGATATGACTCTATATGAATGCCTCCGGCGGTGTACCGGGATGTGTAATGATCGAGCGTAGCAATGACATCAAAAAACGGACAAGCCATGAAAACATCATGCTAGCTATCCTACGATCATGCAAAGCAATATGACAATGAATGCTCAAGTCATGTATGTGATGATGATGGAAGTTGCATGTCAATATATCTCAGAATGGCTATGGAAATGCCCTGATAGGTAGGTATGGTGGCTGTTTTGAGGAAGGTATATGGTGGTTTTATGGTACCGGCGAAAGTTCCGCGATACTAGAGAGGCTAGCAATGATGGAAGGGTGAGAGTACGTATAATCCATGGACTCAACATTAGTCATAAAGAACTCACATACTTATTGCAATAATCTACAAGTCTTCACAAATCAAGCATTACGCGCATGCTCCTAGGGGGATAGATTGGTAGGAAAAGACCATCGCTCGTTCCCGACCGCCACTCATAAGGAATACAATCAATAAATACCTCATGCTCCGACTTCGTTACATAAAGGTTCACCATACGTGCATGCTATGGGAATCACAAACCTCAACACAAGTATTTCTACTAATCCACAACTACCCACTAGCATGACTCTAATATCACTATCTTTATATCGCAAAACTATTGCAAGGAATCAAACATATCATATTCAGTGATCTACAAGTTTTATGTAGGATTTTATGACTAACCATGTGAATGACCAATTCATGTCATCTCTCTAAATAGATATAAGTGAAGCAAGAGAGTTTAATTCTTTCTACAAAATATGTGGCCATGCTCTAACGAATATAAGTGAAGCAAAAGAGCATTCTACAAATGGCGGTTTTCTATGTAAAGAGAAACACGCAATCCAAATTTCAAATGATATAAGCGAAGCACATGAAGCATTCTATAAAGCCATACTCAAAAGATATAAGTGAAGTGCAATGAGCATTCTATAAATCAACCAAGGACTATCTCATACCAGAATGGTGCATAAAAGAAAAATGAAAACTAAATGCAAAAGACGCTCCAAGATTGCACATGTCACATGAACGAAACGAATCTGAAAACATACCGATACTTGTTGAAGAAAGAGGGGATGCCTTCCGGGGCATCCCCAAGCTTAGACGCTTGAGTCTCCTTGAATATTTACTTGGGGTGCCTCTGGCATTCCCAAGATTGAGCTCTTACCTCTCTTCATTCTTCTCACATCGAGACCTTCTCGATCAACGAACACTTCATCCACACAAAATTTCAACAGAAAACTCGGTAAGATCCATTAGTATAGTAAAGCAAATCACTATTCTAAGTACTGTTGAAAACCAATTAATATTTTGTTTTTTCATTGTTTCTACTGTAATATAATTTTTCCATGGCTTAATCCACTGATATAAATCGTTAGTTTCATCAAAACAAGCAAACTATGCATCAAAAATAGAATCTGTCTAAAACAGAACAGTTTGTAATAATCTGAATATTCACCATACTTCTGATACTTTAAAAATTATGAGATAATGAGGAACAATAAAAAATTTGTATATAAATACAGTGCAAAAAGAATCAGAACCATTTAACGTTCCAGCTAAAAATATAAAATCGCGCACTACAGCCAAAGTTTCTGTCCTGCACCGTACAAACCATCAAGCAAAGTAAACATCCTAAAGGCAAACCTTGGCACATTATTTTTATAATACAATGGAATTGTAAAATGGGATAATTATTTTTGTTGAAAATTTTCTGTAATCAGGATTCACAAAGTTTCCGTGAGCATGAACAAAGTTCAAGGCTAGCTCCCACTTCAATAATGCTTGACTCTCTAAAACTTCTGGGTTGTCTACCTGGCAGCTCTTTCTTTAAAGCCATTAAGCTAGGCATATAGTGCTCAAGTAGTGAATCCACCCGGATCCCAAGGTATATCAAAGCCAATTTTAATTAGCAATGATTTGTAATTTAGTATTGAGCACAAAGTAACATATATCATGTAACAACAAAGTCTAACTCTCTTCCTATGCATCGTCATGTCATAAAAGAACAATTCATGCACACATAGTAAAGGCCAATGCATAGTATAAACAGTTTCTTGCAATTTTATCATGTTGGAAACATAGAGAGGTGAAGATATAGTTCCTCTCTCATAATAATTTCATGTAGGAGCAGAAAACACATGCATATTATATTCATCAAAATCATCATGTGTAATAGTAAAACACAACCCATCAATATAATCCTTAATAAGGGTAAACTTCTCCGATATAGTGTAGTTGGGAGAATTCAAAAATATAATAGGACCATCATGTGTGGGTGCAATAGCAACAATTTCATGTTTAAAATAAGGAACTATAGCAAGTTCATCTCCATAAGCATAATTCATATTGGCATCTTGCCACAAGCATAGCAAGCATCATCAAAATGGGATATTTCAAAAGAATCAATGGGATCATAGCAATTACCATAGCATTCATCATTCGGTAAGCACGAAGGGAAATTAAACAATGTATGAGTTGAAGAGTTACTCTCATTAGAAGGTCGGCATGGGTGATCAATCCGCTCTTCCTCCTTTTGTTCTTTGCTCTCCTCCTCATCTTTTTCATCCAATGAGCTCACAGTTTCATCAATTTCTTCTTCCATAGATTCCTGCAAAATATTATTCTCTTCTGGGACAGCGGAGACTTTCTCAATAAACGCATAAATATCAGAATTGTATTCATAATTCTCATAACAATATTTAAGGATAGCTAAATTTTCAGGTCTGTAGACAGCATCATAAAGATTTTCATATTCTTTGAACATAGATTCAATTTCATAAGCACCCATAAAAGCAACAAATTCTTCTATTTGTTCCACATCATAGTAGTCATATATACCTCTAGCATAAGAAGCCAAAGTTTCATTATCATTAAATTTGCATAAAAAGGGATGGTGTGGAGCCTTCATCATAGAGTGATACGTCTCCAACATATCTATAATTTTTGATTGCTCCATGCTATATTATCTACTGTTTTGGACTATATTGGGCTTTATTTTCCACTTTTATATTATTTTTGGGACTAACCTATTAACCAGAGGCCTAGCCCAGAATTGCTGTTTTTTTTGCCTATTTCAGTGTTTCGGAGAAACAAAATATCAAACGGAGTCCAAATGGAATAAAACCTTCGGGAACGTGATTTTCTCACTGAATGTGATCCAGGAGACTTGGACCCTACTCCAAGGAGTCATAGAGGAGGTCATGAGTGTGGGGGGCGCACCCCCCCTAGGGTGCACCCCCTGCCTCATGGGCCCCTCAAAGCTCCACTGACGTACTCCTTCCTCCTATATATACATACGTACCCCCAAACGATCAGAACAGGAGCCAAAAACCTAATTCCACAGCCGCAACTTTCTGTATCCATGAGATCCCATCTTGGGGCCTGTTCCGGAGCTCCGCCGGAAGAGGGTCGTCATCACGGAGGGCTTCTACATCATCCTAGCCCCTCCGATGAAGTGTGAGTAGTTTACCTCAGACCTTCAGGTCCATAGTTAGTATCTAGATGGCTTCTTCTCTCTTTTTGGATCTCAATACAAAGTTCTCCCCCTCTCTTATGGAGATCTATTCGATGCAATCTTCTTTTTGTGGTGTGTTTGTTGAGACCGATGAATTGTGGGTTTATGATCAAGTCTATCTATGAATAATATTTGAATCTTCTCTGAATTCTTTTACGTATGATTGGTTATCTTTGCAAGTCTCTTCGAATTATCCGTTTGGTTTGGCCAACTAGATTGGTAGTTCTTGCCATGGGAGAAGTGCTTAGCTTTGGGTTCGATCTTGCGGTGTCCTTTCCCAGTGATAGAAGGGGCAGCAAGGCACGTATTGCATCATTGCCATCGAGGATAACAAGATGGGGTTCATTTCATATTGCATGAATTTATCTCTCTACATCATGTCATCTTGCTTAAGGCGTTTCTCTATTTTTAACTTAATACTCTAGATGCATGCTGGATAGCGGTCGATGAGTGGAGTAGTAGTAGTAGATGCAGAATCGTTTCGGTCTACTTGTCACAGACGTGATGCCTATATACATGATCATGCCTAGATATTCTCATAACTATGCTCAATTCTGTCAATTGCTCAACAGTAATTCGTTCACCCACCGTAGAATACTTATGCTCTTGAGAGAAGCCACTAGTGAAACCTATGGCCCCCGGGTCTATTCTCATCATATCAATCTCCATCACTTTAATCTTGCTTTGCTTTTTTACTTTGCTTTTACTTTTTACTTTGCATCTTTATACCAAAAATACCAAAAATATTATATCTATTAGATCTCACTCTCGTAAGTGACCGTGAAGGGTTTGACAACCCCTAATCGCGTTGGTTGCGAGTAGCTATCGCTTTGTACATGTACGAGGGACTTGAGCGTGGCCTCCTACTGGATTGATACCTTGGTTCTCAAAAACTGAGGGAAATACTTACACTAATCTGCTGCATCATCCCTTCCTCTTTGGGGAAACCCAACGCAAGCTCAAGACGTAGCAAGAAGGATTTCTGGCGCCGTTGCCGGGGAGATTCGCGCCAAGTCAAGTTAAGATTTGACTCCCGACAACGAGCCATTTCTAGCGCCGTTGCCGGGGAGTCTACGCAAAAAGTCAACATACCAAGTACCCATCACAATCCCTATCTCTCGCATTACATTATTTGCGATTTGCCTCTCGTTTTCCTCTCCCCCCACTTCACCCTTGCCGTTTTATTCGCCCTCTCTCTCTCCTCCTCCCTCTTTATTTTCCTCTTTTGCCCGCTTGCTTCTTGTTTGCTCATGTGTTAGATTGCTTGTTTGTCGCGATGGCTCAAGATACTACCAAATTGTGTGACTTCACCAATACCAATAATAATGATTTCCTTAGCACTCCGATTACTCCTCTTGCTAATACTGAATCTTGTGAAATCAATGCTACTTTGTTGAATCTTGTTATGAAAGATCAATTCGCCGGCCTTCCTAGTGAAGATGTCGCTACTCATCTGAATAGCTTCGTTGATTTATGTGATATGCAAAAGAAAAAAGATGTCGATAATGATGTCGTTAAATTGAAGCTATTTCCTTTTTTGCTTAGAGATCGTGTTAAAGATTGGTTTTCGTCTTTGCCTAAGAATAGTATTGCTTCTTGGAACAAGTGCAAAGATGCTTTTATCTCTAAGTATTTCCCTCTCGCTAAGATCATCTCTCTTAGAAACGATATTATGAATTTTAAGCAACTTGATCATGAACATGTTGCACAAGCTTGGGAGAGAATGAAATTAATGATATGAAATTGCCCTACTCATGGTTTGAATTTGTGGATGATTATACAAAAATTTTATGCCGGATTGAATTTTGCTTCTAGAAATCATTTAGATCCGGCCGCGGGAGGCACTTTTATGGAAATCACTTTAGGAGATGCTACTAAACTCCTATATAATATTATGGTTAATTATTCTAAATGGCATACTCAAAGATCTTCTAATAAAAAAGTGTATGCGATAGAAGAAATCAATGTTTTGAGTGGAAAGATGGATGAACTTATGAAATTATTTGCTACTAAGAGTGTTTCTTCTGATCCTAATGATATGCCTTTGTCTACTTTGATTGAGAATAACAATGAATCTATGGATGTGAATTTTGTTGGTAGGAATAATTTTGGTAACAACGCTTATAGAGGGAATTTTAATCCTAGGCCATATCCTAGTAATCCTTCTAATAATTATGGGAATTCCTACAACAACTCTTATGGAAATTATAATAAGATGCCCTTTGAATTTGAGAATATTGTTAAAGAGTTTATGAATTCATAAAAGAATTTTAATGCTTTGCTTGAAGAGAAATTGCTTAAAGTTGATGATTTGGCTAGAAACGTTGATAGAATTTCTCTTGAGATTGATTCTTTAAAGATTAGATCTATTCCTCCTAAGCATGATATCAATGAGTCTCTTAAAGCCATGAGAATTTCCATTGATGAGTGCAAGGAAAGAACCGCTAGGATGCGTGCTTCCAAAGATGCCTTTATTAAAGCGTGTTCTTCCAATTCCTATGAAAATCAAGATGAAGATCTAAAAGCTATTGATGTATCTCCTATTAAATCTTTATTTTTCAATATAAATCTTGATGAAACTGGATATAATCTTCCTTTACCTAGAAGGCATTCTAAAAATTCGGAGTATTTAGATCTTTACGATGAAATTGATGAAAGTGGGATTGAAAGAAATAAAAATTTAGATGTTGCTAAACCCACTATATTGGATTTCAAGGAATTTAATTATGAAAGTTGCTCTTTAATTTATTGTATTTCCTTGTTGCAATCCGTGCGAAATTCTCCACATGCTTATAGTCAAAATAAAGCCTTCACCGAACATATTATTGATGCCTTGATGCAATCTTATGAAGAAAAACTTGAGTTGAAAGTTTCTATCCCTAGAAAACTCTATGATGAGTGGGAACCAACTATTAAAATTAAAATTAAAGATCATGAGTTTTATGCTTTGTGTGATTTGGGTGCTAGTGTCTCCACTATTCCCAAAACTTTGTGTGATTTGCTAGATTCCCGCAATTTTGATGATTGCTCTCTAAACTTGCATCTCGCGGATTCTACTATTAAGAAACCCATGTGAAGGATTAATGATGTTCTTATTGTCGCAAATAGGAATTATGTGCCCATAGATTTCATTGTTCTTGATATAGATTGCAATCCTTCTTGCCCTATTATTCTTTGTAGAGATTTCCTTAGAACGGTTGGTGCAATTATTGATATGAAGGAAGGGAATATTAGATTTCAATTTCCATTAAAAAATGTCATGGAACACTTTCCAAGAAAGAAAATAAAATTGTCATATGAAACTATCATGAGAGCCACTTATGGATTGCCTACCAAAGATGGCAATACTTAGATCTATCCTCGCTTTTATGCCCAGCTAGGGGCGTTAAACGATAGCGTTTGTTGGGAGGCAACCCAATTTTATTTTTATTCCTTGCTTTTTGCTCCTGCTTAGTAATAAATAAATATATTATTTAGCCTCTGTTTTGGTTGTTTTTTTGTGCTTAATTAGTGTTTGTGAAAAGGAGAACCGTTGGGAAGACTTGGGGAAAGTCTTGTTGAACTTGCTGTAAAAAACAGAAACTTTAGTGCTCATGAGAACTGCTGTCATTTTAATTTGAAGAGTGATATTTAGTTAATTATTTTTGCAGATGATTAATAGATAAATTTCTCACGTCCAGCAATGTATTTTAGAATTTTTGGGGTTACAGATCTTGCGCTAGCTACATATTACTACAGACTGTTCTGTTTTTGACAGATTCTGTTTTCCGTGTGTTGTTTGCTTATTTTGATGAATCTATGGTTAGTAAAATAGTTTATAATCCATAGAGAAGTTGGAATACAGTAGTTTTAACACCAATATAAATAAACAATGAGTTAATTACAGTACCTTGAAGTGGTGTTTTGTTTTCTTTCGCTAACGGAGCTCACGAGTTTTCTATTTTGAGTTTTGTGTTGTGAAGTTTTCAAGTTTTGGGTGAATTCTTTTGATGGATTGTGTAACAAGGAGTGGAAAGATCCTAAGCTTGGGGATGCCCATGTTACCCCCAAGATAATCCAAGGACACCAAGAAGTTAAAGCTTGGGGATGCCCCGGGAGGCATCCCCTCTTTCGTCCACTTCCATCGGTAATTTACTTGGAGCTATATTTTTATTCACCAACATGATATGTGTTTTGCTTGGAGCGTCTTGTATTATTTGTGTCTTTGTGTCTTAGTATGCCACAATCATCCTTGCTGTACACACCTTTTGAGAGAGCCATACATGAATTAAAATTTGATAGAATACTCTATGTGCTTCACTTATATCTTTTGAGCTAAGTAGTTTTGCTCTATGTGCTTCACTTATATATTTTGAGTGTTATAATTTTGCTCTATGTGCTTCACTTAGGTCTTTTAGAGCACGATGGTGGATTTTTTTTAAAGAAACTATTGATCTCTCATGCTTCACTTAAATTATTTTGAGAGTCTTAATAGCATGGTAATTTGCTTAATAATAATATGCTTGGTATTCAAGATTTGTGAAACTTTCTTTTGAGTGTGTTGAATACTAAGAAAAGATTGAAGCATGATAATTGTTTTGAGATATGGAGGTGATAATATTAAAGTCATGCTAGTTGAGTAGTTGTGAACTTAAAGAATACTTGTGTTAAAGTTTGTGATTCCCGTAGCATGCATGTATGGTGAACCATTATGTGATGAAGTCGGAGCATGATTTATTTATTGATTGTCTTCCTTATGAGTGGCGGTCGGGGACGAGTGATGGTCTTTTCCTACCAATCTATCCCCCTAGGAGCATGCACGTAATACTTTGCTTTGATAACTTCTAGATTTTTGCAATAAGTATATGAGTTCTTTATGACTAATGTTGAGTCCATGGATCATACGCACTCTCACCCTTTCACCTTTGCTAGCCTCTCTAATACCGCGCACCTTTAGCCGGTATCATACACCTACCATATACCTTCCTCAAAACAGACACCATACCTACCTATTATGGCATTTCCATAGCCATTCCGAGATATATTGCCATGCAACTTTCCACCATCTAGTTCATCATGACACATTCATCATTGTCATATTGCTTAGCATGATCATGTAGTTGACATAGTATTTGTGGCAAAGCCACCGTTCATAGTTTTTTCATACTTGTCACTCTTGATTCACTGCATACCCCGGTACACCGCCGGAGGCATCCATATAGAGTCATACTTTGTTTTAGAATCGAGTTGTAATCATTGAGTTGTAAATAAATAAAAGTGTGATGATCATCATTTAATAGAGCATTGTCTAAAAAAAAGAGAAAGGCCAAAGAAAAAAAAGAAGGCCCCAAAAATAGAGAAAATAAATAAAAAGGGGCAATGCTACTATCCTTTTACCACACTTCTGCTTCAAAGTAGCACCATGATCTTCATAGTAGAGAGTCTCTCATGTTATCACTTTCATATACTAGTGGGAATTTTACATTATAGAACTTGGCTTGTATATTCCAATGATGGGCTTCCTCAAATTGCCCTAGGTCTTCATGAGCAAGCAAGTTGGATGCACACCCACTTAGTTTCTTTTTGAGCTTTCATATACTTATAGCTCTAGTGCATCCGTTGCATGGCAATCTCTACTCACTCACATTGATATCTATTAGTGGGCATCTCCATAGCCCATTGATACGCTAGTTGATGTGAGACTATCTTCCCCTTCTTTTTGTCTTCCCCACAACCACCATTCTATTCCACCTATAGTGCTATATCCATGGCTCACGCTCATGTATTGCGTGAAGATTGAAAAAGTTTTGAAAAAGTTAGAGTATGAAACAATTGCTTGGGTTGTCATCGGGGTTGTGCATAATTTAAATATTTTGCGTGGTGAAGATAGAGCATAGCCAGACTATATGATTTTGTAGGGATAACTTTCTTTGGCCAGGTTATTTTGAGAAGACATAATTGCTTTGTTAGTATGCTTGAAGTATTATTATTTTTATGTCAATATAAACTTTTGTCTTGAATCTTTTGAATCTGAATATTCATATCACAATTAAGAAGATTTGCATTGAAATTATGCCAAGTAGCACTCCGCATCAAAAATTCTCTTTTTATCATTTACCTATTCGAGGACGAGCAGGAATTAAGCTTGGGGATGCCTGATACGTCTCCAACGTATCTATAATTTTTTATTGCTCCATGCTATATTATCTACTATTTTGGACTATATTGGGCTTTATTTTCCACTTTTATATTATTTTTGGGACTAACCTATTAACCGGAGGCCCAGCCCAGAATTATTGTTTTTTTGCCTATTTCAGTGTTTCGGAGAAACATAATATCAAACGGAGTCCAAACGGAATAAAACCTTCGGGAACGTGATTTTCTCACCGAACGTGATCCAGGAGACTTGGACCCTACTCCAAGGAGTCAAAGAGGAGGTCATGAGGGTGGGGGGAGCGCCCCCCTGCCTCGTGGGCCCCTCGGTGCTCCACCGACGTACTCCTTCCTCCTATATATACATACGTACCCCCAAACGATCAGAACAGGAGCCAAAAACCTAATTCCACCGCCGCAACTTTCTGTATCCACGAGATCCCATCTTGGGGCCTGTTCTGGAGCTCCGCCGGAAGAGGGCCGTCATCACGGAGGGCTTCTACATCATCCTAGCCCCTCCGATGAAGTGTGAGTAGTTTATCTCAGACCTTCGGGTCCGTAGTTAGTAGCTAGATGGCTTCTTCTCTCTTTTTGGATCTCAATACAAAGTTCTCCCCCTCTCTTGTGGAGATCTATTCGATGTAATCTTCTTTTTGCGGTGTGTTTGTTGAGACCAATGAATTGTGGGTTTATCATCAAGTCTATCTATGAATAATATTTGAATCTTCTCTGAATTCTTTTATGTATGATTGGTTATCTTTGCAAGGCTCTTTGAATTATCCGTTTGGTTTGGCCAACTAGATTGGTAATTCTTGCCATGGGAGAAGTGCTTGGCTTTGGGTTCGATCTTGCGGTGTCCTTTCCAAGTGACAGAAGGGGTAGCAAGGCACGTATTGCATCGTTGCCATCGAGGATAACAAGATGGGGTTCATTTCATATTGCATGAATTTATCTCTCTACATCATGTCATCTTGCTTAAGGCGTTGCTCTATTTCTAACTTAATACTCTAGATGCATGCTGGATAGCGGTCGATGAGTGGAGTAATAGTAGTAGATGCAGAATCGTTTCGGTCTACTTGTCACGGACGTGATGCCTATATACATTATCATGCCTAGATATTCTCATAACTATGCTCAATTCTGTCAATTGCTCAACAGTAATTCGTTCACCCACCGTATAATACTTATGCTCTTGAGAGAAGCCACTAGTGAAACCTATGGCCCCCGGGTCTATTCTCATCATATCAATCTCCATCACTTTAATCTTGCTTTGCTTTTACTTTGCTTTTACTTTTTACTTTGCATCTTTATACCAAAAATACTTAAAAATATTATATCTATCAGATCTCACTCTCGTAAGTGACCATGAAGGGATTGACAACCCATAATCACGTTGGTTGCGAGTAGCTATTGCTTTGTGCAGGTACGAGGGACTTGAGCGTGGCCTCCTACTGGATTGATACCTTGGTTCTCAAAAGCTGAGGGAAATACTTATGCTACTCTGCTGCATCATCCCTTCCTCTTCGGGGAAAACCAACGCAAGCTTAAGACGTAGCATAGAGCAACAAGTATAATCATATCTCAAGCATAGTTGCCTAGCATATCATTTCAACATATAAATTTGATCCCATAATAGTTTCCCTTTTTGAGTCAAGCGATAATCCCTAAAGTATTCACGTTGATCCAACGTGTCTCCCATAACATAATTGAATGGGGTTTTCTCTGGATTATCAAATTAGTACATAATATCTATCACATAATGAGCATCGAGGGTTTTAGGAGGTTCCTCATCTCCATGAGCAGCAAGTACACCTAATTTTTCTGGTATTTCGTGTTCCATATCCATAACTAAAGATAAAGAACAACTAAGAACAACAAATAAAAATTAGTTAGTGATAAAGAAAACAAGCACACACGAGAATATCCACCCCACGCTATTGCTCCCCGGCAACGGCGCCAGAAAAAGGTCTTGATCACCCACAAGTATAGGGGATCGCAATAGTTTTCGATAAGTAAGAGTGTCAAACCCAACGAGGAGCTAAAGGCAGGACAAATATTCCCTCAAGTTTTATCGACCACCGATACAACTCTACGCACGCTTGACGTTTGTTTTACCTACAATAAGTATGAAACTAGAAGTACTTTGTAGGTGTTTTTGGATAGGTTTGCAAGATAATAAAGAGCAAGTAAATAAAAATTTGGGGCTGTTTAGATAAATACACAACTAAATTAGTTTTAGTAGAGAGTTTGTTGTTACGAGAAAGTTATTTGTCCCTAGGCAATCGATAACTACACCGGTAATCATTATTGCAATTTTATTTGTGAGAGAGGCATAAGCTAACATACTTTCTCTACTTGGATCATATGCAATTATGATTGGAACTCTAGCAAGCATCCGCAACTACTAAAGATCATTAAGGCAAAACCCAATCATAGCATTAAAGCATCAAGTCCTCTTTATCCCATACGCAACAACCCCCTTACTCGGGTTTGTGTTTCAGTCACTCACGCAACCCACTATAAGCGAATCATGAACGTATTGCAACACCCTACAGCGGGGATCCCTCACGATTGCGCGACACGGAGAGCACCATAGGACAGCACCAATAATAAAACATGCAACTCAAACGAATCGCGATCATCAAATAAACCATAGGACAAAAGGATCTACTCAAACATCATAGGATAGCCATACATCATTGAGAACTAATATATAGCGTTGAGCACCATGTTTAAGTAGAGATTATAGCGGGCAAGAAAGAGGTTACACCGCTGCATAGAGGGGGAAGAGTTGGTGATTATGACGGTGAAGTTGTTGGTGAAGATTGCGGTGATGATGATGGCCCCCGGTGGCACTCCGGTTCCACCGGAAGCGAGGGGGAGAGAGCCCCCCTCCTTATTCTTCTTCCTTGACCTCCTCCCTAGATGGGAGAAGGGTTTCCCCTATGCTCCATCGCCTCCATGGCGTGGGAGAGGCGAGAGCCCCTCCGAGATTGGATCTGTCTCTCTATTTCTGCATTCTCAAATTCTACCCCTTCACCATTTTATATATTCCCGGAGATTCGTAACTCCGATTTGGTTGAAATTTAAACACGATCTCTATCCGGATATTAGCTTTCTTGCGGCAAAATAAGGGAATCAACCGCCTTACGGGGTGGACATGAGGGTTAGGGGCGCGCCCCCCTGCCTCGTGCCCCCCTCGGGCATTGTCTCACATGGATTTTTCTTCCGAAAAATCACATATATTCCAAAAGAAATCTCCGTTAGTTTTTGTCCCGTTTGGACTCTGTTTGATATGGATTTATTGCTAAACAAAAAACATGCAACAAACAGGAACTGGCACTGGGCACTAGATCAATATGTTAGTCCCAAAAATAGTATAAAAATTTGCCAAAAGTATATGAAAGTTGTAGAATATTGGCATGGAACAATCAAAAATTATACATACAACGGAGACGTATCACCGGCCTTGGGGCCCGCCAAGCAGAGGGAGGAGTCCTCCTCCTAGTAGGAGTAGGACTCCCCCTTTCCTAGTCCAACTAGGAAGAAGGAGGGGGAAGGAAAGAGAGGGAGAGAGGGAGGGAAAGAGGGGGCGCTGCCCCCCTCCTTGTCCAATTCGGACTCCCAAGGGGGCAGCCCTATGGCCCCTCCTCTCTCTCTCTCACAAGGCCCATGTTGGCCCATTAGTTCCCCCAGGGGTTCCAATAACCCCGCGGCACTCCGATAATTATCCGGTGACCCCCGAAACTCATCTGGTGTCCGAATATAGTCATCAATATATCAATCTTTATGTCTCGACCATTCCGAGACTTGTCGTCATGTCCGTGATCACAACTAGGGAATATTAGCCATCTCTGCATGGCACTTCTTCAACTGGGAAACGTGAAACACATCTTGAACTCCTGACAGTCCTTCGGGTGACTCCAACTTGTTGGCCACTTCTCCCATACGCTCCAAAACTCGGTATGGTCCTACAAATCTCGGGGCTAACTGTCCCTTAACCCCAATTCGTTTAACTCCTCATAGAGGGGGCACACGAAGACATGCTCTGTCTCCAATTTCATAGACTACCTCCTTGAGTTTTTGAGTCTACCTAACTCTTCTGCCTGGACTGAGCTACCTTCAGTCTATCTCGAATAAACTTAACATTCTCTTCTGACTCCTTGAGCACATTTCGTCCAAACAACTGACGGTCTCCAACTTCATCCCACATACTCTTGGGGTATCACACATATCGAGACAAAACTCGTATTCATTTTGTCTGACATCCACTCAGTGGAGTATCCTTATCTTTCCTAGGGGTCAAGGGTTCTTAAAGGGTACTACCACCCTTAAAATGCACAAATGTTCCATAGACCGTATTTCTCTTATCCTCAAAAATGGTCAAAATCCTTCTCCATAGAGTAACAACTCATAAAATCCATATCAGTACCAACGATGCTAACTTTATTCATTCTCACGTGATTACAATCTCTCGCTTTTCCATTACATGTCTCAACTCAACCCTCAATATAAAAGAAAATGTTCTCACTTTTACTACTCCATTTCTTTTGTTGCAAACTCAACTATCTAGCACAAGTTTCTTTCTCCTTGGGGAATTCTCTGGCAAAGTGCCCTGCTCCATTACAACTAAAACATATTACTTCTGACAAGTATCGAGGTTTCCTTTTTGGGCAATTGTTGAGGTAGTGCCCTGACTCCTTGCACCTGTAACAGGTGATATGACTCAGGTCCTTCCTGGAATCCAATCTTCTTCTCTTCCTGGACCTTTCCATGCCAATCATGGCTTCTATTTCTTGTGGGTCATATTCTACTTCCTCTGTCGGGCATTATACTAGATCCCCATTCAAACAATTTTGGGAGATGTGTCATTCTTCTCCACATGAATAGCAAGACTTAGTGCAGGGTTTACTCGGGTCTTCTTTAGGCGTGTCCTCCATCTCTTCCTTCATCACAACTTCTTCTAAAATTTCTATGAGGGCTCCTTTCATTACTTCTTTCTTCTACTGGATGGTTCGTTGTACCATGGGGTAAATGTGACTCTGAGCAGGATAGTGGGTAGTCCCTTCACACAAGAAACAAGTAATCTGCCTAATTGGGCATTCTTCAACTAGGTGACTTCCTTCACAATTAGGGCATTCATCCTTGTGTTCTTTATGGGTGTGTCCTATTTCTCCACAAATCTTGCATGCACAAGGTTTCTCCGTATCCTTTCCATAAGGCTTCAACTTCTGGGACACAAGCCGAGACTTTGGCAGAGTCAACTTAAATTCTTTCCAAGTGGTTACTCCTTGCCATCCATTGATGTTTTGGTACATCCTCCACCAAGTAGCAGCACCTCTTTCAAAGCACCGAAGAGCATGCTGGGTCATATCCTTTCCGACTAAAGGGTTATTCTCCATGTTCTGAATCCATCCGTCTGTCTCCAACTGACTCATCGGTCCAGAAAATACAAGCTCATCTCCATTCATCCTCTATTGGGTCCATGTGGGTTTGGGGTAAGATAAGAGAGAGGGAGAGGGATACACACAATACAAACAAAAGTTTTGAAAAGACAGATTTTATTTGTGGCCGTCGGGAAAAACATCAAACAAATGACAGCTCACAAACGTCGCATCTAACGTAGGTATATAACAGGGGTTTGGTCTTCTAAGGGTCAATAAATCTTCAAAATCGCCAACTCTTCAAGTCTTGTTTATGTCTCCGATGGCTTCTTCCCATCGTGCTTGTCCTTCTCAAGTTCTTTTGGCATATCATCTCCGTTGACGTGAAATCTCTCATGACATCCTTTAATATTCCGGAGTTGCATTTCAAACTTCTAGGTTTCAACATCCTTGGCATGAACCATGGTCTAGTTCCTGATAATTCTCTAGTTTCTCAAGGTTTTGTTCCTCCAATTTGGCTACTTCAGCTTCTGGGTCCTGAGTTCTTCACAAAATGCTCCTTGTCAAAATATGGCTTCCTGAAGGTCCATCTTAACTTCTTGATGTAACACTCTAGATCCTGGTGATACACTAGCTAAAACTTCACCTCTTGCTGATAGATGCTCCATCAGCCTTCTACCATGCAATCCTTCCATGCATATGCATGCTTAACTCAGCACGGTGACAATAGCATAAGCGGGCGATAACATCATGGATAGCTGTGTTTCTGCTCTTGTCATTTCCATGAGCTATCTCTTCATAGTTGATATCTCCTTCCTTAGGGTTTTCTTTGACAAAACTTCGACTTCTCATGCTCCTTGTTTCATTCTTTCTCCAATACACCTTGATCTTGGGTATTGACAGCTTCCATAGTCTGCCAAGTTCCATAAGGGGTGCCTTCCTAGGTCATACAAATCTAGAAATTGTACAGGGCCTTCAAATTCTCCTAGTCTTTGGAGTCTTCAACCGTTGCAGTTTCCATTATTATAATGTATGGTAAAATCCTCTTCATTCTGAATGGCCTCAGTTGTCCAATATCTTTTACTTCTTGGAGTGTTCTTATCAGTCGAATCTTCGTGTGGTCAAAAGGGGAAAGGGGTATAGTCTCACTGAAAGGAAATTTTTGAATAAGCTCATAAGAGAAGAGAGGTAAAAGATCTTTTTGTAAGGGAAAGTTGTAGAGAAAAATATTTGCTATGGGCTTGCCAGTTTCTAGGGTCACGTCCTACAATCAACATGTGCTCTGATACCATCTTGTAGCGATCCGATCCGAATGGATCAAGTCTCTGTGCTTAAGTGTCATCCCTGGATCGGTATGCTGACACACACAATACTCGAGGATTTATAACAGAGGTAAATCACATGCATAAGTAACGTAAATACTATTACCTCAATCCAAATAGCGGAAGTAACAAGGTTGTGGATTCCCATCAACACCAACGACAAAGTTGAGTGTAGAAATCGTAACCCTAACGTATCACTTACTCATCGTAAGATATCCTGCAACATGAGACATTGCAGCCACAGAGGGTCAGTACATTGAATGTACTGGCAAATTCACACCATAGAGAATGATGAATAAAGGCTATCACTACATGCATATTTGGCTGGTGGAAAAGCTCTATGGTTATAAGGTTTTTGCGAAAAGCCAATTTTTCCCTACTGCAAAGGAATAAATTTTATTTAACTATCATGGTGGTTGTTGAACATTGAGAATGGTTGACAGCATTCTCAATCCCAATTAAGCATCATCATTAAAACCCAACAATATTCATTTAAAGTAACGTGATGAGATTCACGTGATAATCCAGGTACTAGATACTCAAGACGTCCATAACCGGGGACACGACTAATCATGATTAGTTTATACACTCCGCAGAGGTTTGCGCACTTTTCCCCACAAAACTCGATCGCCTCCTTTTGGTTTCTCGCACTACATGGTGTTTGAGAAGACGGATGATCGAGACATAGTCTTTCAGAAGCGCTAGCACTTTACGATGGATAGACCGTTACACCTACTTCCCCCTACATCTGCTAGTCTACCCTGTAAGAGTTCACACGACTTAATCAACTATGCTAGAGCCCATAATAGCTTGTGGCTGCACACGGAAGTTTCTAGTATGAAAAATCTCATGATCCCTTTGGGCCTGGGTGGCGGTCCATAAAAAAACAGGCAATCCTGGTCTACCCAGGTGCTAGACAGGCAATCTTGGAATAACCAGGTGCCTCAATCTACCCAGATGTGTGTTTAAGGTGCCACCTTAAGTAAACCATTAATTAACAAACTCACATCTGTCATGAATACTCTCAAAACCCAATCCACGTCTACGAGCATAGCATGGAACTATAAGCATAACATAATAGTAACTCCCAAGGTTTGAATGCAGGGCAATAGGTTCCTACCTCCTCAACTACTTCCCAATACCCACATGTTGTCAATCCTACTCATGCAATGTTTGAGGGTGAAACTAATGCATAAAAACTGTGTATGGAAGGGGATATGATCAAAGTGTGAACTTGCCTGCAATGTTGATGAAGATGATTCGCACTCAAAAATCTTGATAGCTCTACTCGTCACACTCTGGTCAATCTATCGTAATCAAGCAATAGTAACCACACATAAGCAATCACTCGAAGGATCAGAAAGAACGAAGAAGACAATTCGGAAACATAAAAACCAAGCAAATAGCTCTTGCAACATAAAACAATTTCTAACAGTACCAAAATTATGTGAATTTGGCCTTATCAGAAAGTTTAGGTCAAGAGCTTCGATTTACAAAAAGAATCAACTCAAACGGAGTTACGAAACTCAAGTTCTGATCAAATGAAGTTTGAATTCAAATCTGGTCTAATTGAAATTTTAATCTTTTCAAAAACATGTTTAAGTTATTGATCTTGATAGAGGAGATCATAACCAAGACGTGAGCATTGGTTTCGTTGGATTTGGACAAACGAGCGAAAAGATGTGGTTGATTGAAGTACAGGGACTAATCTGTAAAAGAAATACTACCAATTGGTCCCTAGACAGAAAACTAAAATAAAAGAAAAAGAGAAAATCTAAAAAGTGCACGTTCGTTACCGAACGCTAATTAACGAATTTGCTCGCTGCGAAGAGGTAAACAGCAAGCATTCACCGAATAGGCCTAACTAAAAAAAGAAAACCGATCTAAAAGAGAAAAAAAAAACCGGTTCGCGCTAGGGGTTTTACCAGTCAGGCGGCTCGTCGGTTTAAAAAAATACCGGCGCTGGCGGCGGTTGGCAGATCGGCGGCAGCGGCGGCAGCAGCGTGCATCCGGCGAGTCCGGCGAGCTCCGGCGTCTGCGGCGGGGTGCGGCGTTGGGCGGCAGCAGCGGCTCT
>NC_041382.1:33153245-33167860 GCF_002162155.2 Triticum dicoccoides
CGAGCCGGCGGCGGCAGCAGCAGCTAGCGGCGGCAACGGCGATCTGCGTCGGCGGCGCGGGCAGCAAGCAGTGGCGGGAGGCGGCGGTTGCGGGGGAGAGGAGGGAGAGAGAGGGGCCCGGGGCCGGGCTCCGGTATTTATGGAGGGGCGGAGAGGCGCGAGGCGAGGGGCAGAAGAGGCAGCGGCGCAACGGACTCCGAGGAGGAGTCCCCGTTGAAGACGAAGGCGGAGGCAGCGGGGCGCTTGCTACGGCCTGGCCCGGTTGGCTGGGCCGGCCCAGTCGGGAGAGATTTTTTTTAACATTTTCCACGCGAACAAAGCAAAAATTAAAAAAAAAATATTATATAGGCATATAATATATCAAAAATTTCAAAAAAAGATTTTCTACAGCGTGAACACTTTTATAAATTCAAATAAAATCCACACAAATACAGATAATTCAAAGAGTGCCACTGGTCTAATAAAATCCAATAAAATCATTTAAAAAAACAAAATGATTTCAAATTTATTTCTCTCCAATTTTCTGTTGTAGGGAATCATGTTACCCTAATTTCCATATATTTTATTTTTGGAGAAAAATAATTTGAATAAAACTCAAATAACCCAAATTGAAAAATAATTTCAAATTTATTTTGAATTTGAGTTTCTTTGAAACTCCCATCTCATATTTCATATAATTTGAAGAAGTCATTTTATCTTCTCTCGTGAAAATCATTGAGTTGCATAAAGTTTCAGAATTGGAAATGTTCTCAAATGAAATTCAAATATTTTCAACACCCCTTGTCATTTAAATAAATGGAAGAAGTCATGTCATCTTCTCTCCAGGGTTTTGTGGTGAAAAGAATTTGAATTCACGGAGATCACAAATGAAAAATGAAAGTTTTGGAAAGTCCTTTTATTCCCTCTCATTTCACTTTCAAAAAGGTTTCGAATTTCACTAATCAATCACACACCAATCAACCAATCAATCAATCTATCTATTTATTATAACATTCTCGTCCTTTTATTATAACGGAGATCACAAATTTAGAATTTTGGGATGTTACAAACCTACCACCCTTAAAATGAATCTCGTCCTCGAGATTCGGAGAGGCTAGAAAGAAATAGGTTTGGTTCGGGGTATCTTCAAAATTTCATCAATCGTCTCTGGGGTCTGGGGTGCTACCACCCTTAGAAGCATGGTTACGGTTCCATCAAAACTCATATACTCCATTCATATTGTTAACAGTGTCGGTCTTCTTAGATCTTCAGATTAATTCCTTATCCGGGCTCTTCCGGTAGTGGCATAACCTTTACCACAATTTTTCTGTGCTTTCATCTTCCTAAGGTTCTTCCATGACTGGGTCTTCTTAGCTGACGGGTCTAGCGCCATTACTAAACAACTATCAATATCTCATGGTGGTCACCATTTATGGTTTCTCCTACAGGAAATGGGTCTGGGTTGATCCTCACCGTATAACCTACGGTTGGCAAAGCTGCCTTGTACAAGGGAAAAAATACCTATACCATTCTAAGGTTCAAACAAGGTTTAATATCGTCGACTCTCTACTATAGGCAAGTCACTCAGATTTTACCATCCCATATAGCAAGGCGAATAATAAGAGTAAGTCAGTATGGTGATCAATCCATCCCGCACCCAAATCATTACTTTGTATACGATTTAGCGAATCTCGCATTCTAACACTCGGTCATCCTCACAAGCATCGCAATTTTTTTTTCTTGTCGACGAACCAAGGTTCGGATAAATCCATTGATTCTACAAGCCAAACAAAATATCTATCGTTCCTTCACAATCTCTCAGGTTTTGTGTTACTCCTATAAAATCGTCTGCCGATAAACGTCGTATCTTCCTCCGGGGTTTTTCCTTCAGCCAAATGTGCTTGCTTCTTGGCAGGTCCTAGGGCATGTGGGTTATGGCCCATCTCATCACTTGTAGTCCTTGAACTTATCATCGGGCAATTGATCATTGTTCCAACTTCCAACTTCCTAGTATTCTTAAATCCATCCAATTGTATTGTCTTCCTTCCTTCTATTGGCCCCAAACTAGGACATGATTACTCAGACTCATCATGGAGTTTCCATTGATCCATATTTCTGACATCATACCTCGTTTATATCCAATAGTAATTTACCTCTTCATCCTCGTGGGATATCCCACATACCGAGATAAAAACTTATACTTATGAAGTCCATATTCCACTTCGTGGAACATCATTATCCTTTCCAGGTTCAAGCGTCCTTACAGGGGAATATTAGCCATCTCTGCATGGCACTTCTTCAACTGGGAAACGTGAAACACATCTTGAACTCCTGACAGTCCTTCGGGTGACTCCAACTTGTTGGCCACTTCTCCCATACGCTCCAAAAGTTGGTATGGTCCTACAAATCTCGGGGCTAACTGTCCCTTAACCCCAATCCGTTTAACTCCTCATAGAGGGGGCACACGAAGACATGCTCTGTCTCCAATTTCATAGACTACCTCCTTGAGTTTTTGAGTCTACCTAACTCTTCTGCCTGGACTGAGCTACCTTCAGTCTATCTCGAATAAACTTAACATTCTCTTTTGACTCCTTGATCACATGTCATCCAAAAAACTGACGGTCTCCAACTTCATCCCACATACTCTTGGGGTATCACACATATCGAGACAAAACTCGTATTCATTTTGTCTGAAATCCACTCAGTGGAGTATCCTTATCTTTCCTAGGGGTCAAGGGTTCTTACAGGGTACTACCACCCTTAAAATGCACAAATCTTCCATAGACCATATTTCTCTTATCCTCAAAAATGGTCAAAATCCTTCTTCATAGAGTAACAACTCATAAAATCCATATCAGTACCAACGATGTTGTCGGGGGTTTGGTGCGATATATTCCAACAGATGGCTTATCATGGTGGGGGCGAGTAGAACGACGCCGGTGCCTGGAAACGGGATGAGGCGAAGGCATGCACGCCGGCGAATCTTACCCAGTTTCGGGGCTCTCCGGGGAGATAATACCCCTGCTGCTGCTCTATGGGGTCTCCGCATGATCACTATGGTCAAGTGTTTACACGGTCGCTCCTTGAGCTGTGTATGGTGGTAGGAGAGGGAAAGGCTAGCTCTCTCCCTCTATCTGATGAGGTATCGAACTACTGGGATCCAACCCTTTGCATGGGTGCCCTGGGGGGTTTATAAAGGCCTACCCCCTAGGGGTACAATGGTAATGTGGCTGGGCGCGGGCCCAGCCGTCAGTGTCTCCGACCTCCGACTTCTCCGCCGACTGCTGGGGCCCGCCGACTGGTCTGGTACGGAGCCGACAGGCCGCGTCCGCCGCGGGCGGGTCTTGCCGGCTGCTGATTACTATAGTCGTGCTCCTGATGATGCAAGCTTGGTCATGGGGTCTTGGCAATAGCCCCGCCGCCTGGCGGGCGATCACATTGGCCACTCTCCATCTCTTCTTGATTAATGGCGTGTGGGCCCGGGGGAGGGCTCGGCCGACTCCCCCGGGCTGACTCCCGTTGGGTCTGACTGGCGGTTCTCCCGCCGTCTCCCGAGGTCTCGCTGGCTGGTGGGCCCGGCTGCCTCCCGGCCGTACAGACAAGCCGTCGTGGGTGCAAGACCAGGTACAGTGGTGCTGATGTCAGGGCCGGCTGGGCAATAGTGCCACACCGCGGGGAGATCTTCCCAAGTACGGCGCGCTGTAGCCATGCCTGCCCTTGGTAAGGGGCGGGGAGTGGGCTTCATTGTAGCCACGCCCCTGCTCCGTCCCCCTCGATGAGGTCATGGTTTGTTGGAGTCGCCGGCCGAATCCCCAAAGCCGGCTTCTCTGGAAGTCGTCCCTGGGACTCGACCATGAGCAGGCAGTCGGCCGCCTTGCCGTAGACTCCCCAGGAGGCGGCTCTTTGCCCTATGGTCTTGAGGGGCGCAGCCTGCCCCAATGTCTTGAAAGGTTGTGGGGCTCAGGTTGGCCTACTCGTGACCCATTACTCCGACAGTAGTCCCCGAAGATGGTGAGGCGCCGCGGACGATCGGCCGAGAAGCCTCAGTAGTTTCTCTTTCCGGGTGCAACACATGGTCTTGATTGACTTCCGCCAGGCTGACTAGAAGGAGTCGGACTCACCCAACTTCGGACTCACTCAATTCTGACTTGCTCAGTAGTTCGAACGTCGCGGCGGGATTTTAAGTGGCGTGCTAGCTAAGCCTCCAGGCCGCCGCCCGTTCCTGGCTTGTCACACGAGGGCACATGGCCAGGCCGTTCTGCCATCCCAGGCGCGTGACAGGACAGGCCCATAGGCGAGGCCCGCCACTACCGTGCCTCGGCGCCCGAGCAGTTCTGCTGCGGCCCTGGCGGGTGGTTGGGATTCCCGTGAAGTTACTACGCGCAGTAACTTTACACGGATCGTGGAGGTTGTGGGGCTGCGGGCGCAGTAAATCCCCACATCCGCCCCCTCGGCTTCGCAGACCATAGGACTATAAGTAGGGGGAAGAGGGGGGCACGCGCGCCCCTCCTTCCCACTACCCCTCGCTTCTTCCTCCTCACAGCTCCTCGCTCTCCTGCTTCCTCTTCTCTTCTTCGCCTTGCCGCACGCCCAAGCTCCGGCGAACGCCGCGGCGACAGCTTCGCGATGAGCTCTTCCTCCGCGGCCGCGCCTCCTCCAGTGCGCTCCGGCACCTGGGACGGCTCCGAGGTCCACGAAGACCATATCGAGCTCCTCCGCTGGACCTGTCAGCTTCCCGGCGAGGATCACGTGCAGGTGCGTCTCGCGCCGGAGGGGGTGATTTCCCCCGCCCCGCGGGAGGGCGAGCGTGTCATCTTCCGCTCGCACTGCCTGCACGGGCTGGGGCTGCCGGCGAGCAGCTTCTTCCGGTCGTTCATGGAGTTTTACGGACTCCAGCTGCACCACCTCACCCACAACACAGTGGTGCTGCTGTCCGCCTTCGTGGCTCTGTGCGAGGGCTTCCTTGGAGTTCTCCCCACCCTCGAGCTCTGGGGGGAGTTCTTCTTCTCCAAGCTCGGCACCCACGCCGTGGGCGTGCCGGCTCAGTGCGGCGCCTTCATCGCCGTGCGAAGGACAGGAGCCGACAACCACTTCCCCTCCATCTCGCTGTTGAAGTCGGTGAAGATGTGGCAGCGGACCTACTTCTATGTCAGGAACATCGCCACGAGGGGTGACTGGGTTAATCTGTCGGCTTTCGCAGCCAGCCTGCCGGCTGGCAGACTGCCCAACTGGTCGTACCGGGCCAGGTCGCTGACGCTTGCGGGAGCCGGCGCCATCACGCGACTCCGAGTGCTGACGCAGTCGGAGGGTCTGACTGGCCCGGACCTGCTGGCCGCCTTCGTCTCGCGCCGAGTTCTCCCACTCCAAGGCCGCCCTCACTTGATATGCCAGATGAGCGGGGGCCGCGACCCGAGTCGGATGTGCACCAAGGACATGCCTCACGAAGAGGTGGCCCTGATGGTGAACTACCTCTCGGACAGCAGGCTCCCGGAGGACTTGCGATTCGGCAAGGAGCCATACTCCCGCGCCAACCCCACGCCCGTGGTGAGTCGCCGTTCTTTTCTTTAGATTGTCTTCTTCTTGCCGAGTCTTGTTCTAATCAGTCTGCTTTTTGGTTAGAATCCCCTTCTTCACCCACCAGCTGGAACCTCGGGGCCGGCCCGTGAGTTCGCCGCCGATCAGGCAGAGAGCGACGTCGACCACCCCGATCTGGGGGTGGCGGCTCTAGAAGACGACGCTGAGGGAGGAGGAGGAGCGACACGCGAATTCAGGCCCTTGGCTACCTTCGCCGACTGGCCTGAAGACGACGCCGACGGAGGAGTCGCCCCTCACCATCGGCCAGGAGCCAGCCAGCCGGGCGCGGGCTCTTCTGCCGCGTCGGGCGCTCCAGGCGGCGGGAAGAAGCGCCGGGCTACGCCGACTTTGTTTGGCAGCCGGCCGAAGAAGCCCAAGGGCTCGGCTGCGGTGACCCGGTGGGACGAGGCAGCCGCGAAGGCCATCCACTTCCGTAAGGAAGTGAAGAAGCCGTCGTTGGTCTCTGCGTGAGTATTCTGACTTCAAAGTTTATTCTTTCTTTGTGTTTTGTCTGAGTCTCTGCTCGCCCTTCTTTCTTCAGGGCTCCCCTCTTTCTTGAGCGGCTCGCCGCCGCCTCCGTCATGGGGTCAGCGGGAACGCCCGCCACCATTCGGTGGATAGACCCTGCTGCCGACCTCCGGGAGGCGATGGAGCAGAATGCGTAGGAGAAGCACAATGAAGAAGAAGCCCTCCGCCTGAAGAAGGCGGAGGCCGACAGAGCGGAGGCCTCCGCCAAGAAAAAACTAGCGGAGGCCGAAGCCGCCGCTGCGGTGAAGCAGCAGGCTGAGGAAGCCGCACGCCGCCAGGCGGCCTTGCTTGTTACCCCGCTGAACTCTGCGCCGCCGCCAGAGTTCACGGGGCAGACTGGAGGAGCCGGCGGGGAGAACCTCGTCGAGGAGAGGGAAGGCGGCGAGCCCTCTACTCCGGGCGCGAATGTTCTGCCGCCGCCTCCGCCGCCGTCTGAAGGCGTGCGAGGCGAGCAGCCAGCGGACCCTCCGGTGCCGCCGACAGAAGAAGAGGCCATGGCGAGGCTACTCCTCCAGGTCGGCTTGCCAGCGCGCCATCGTCTGGAGAAGGCGACTTCGGCACCCCGCCACCTGGAGGCCGGCACCGCCAGCTCTGCCGCTCCAGACACCGAGGCGACGAGCGCCGCACCTGTTGGGTGGGTGCGGGGAGGCAGCACAGGGCCGCCGAACTGGGCCCTCCTGGACGTCCAGGCGAAGCTCCGCGCTGAGGGCGACGCCCTCCAGAGCTGCAACAAGGCGTTCCTAGCGTCGCGGGCGGCCGTCCGGGTATGTCTTTTCTTTGGGCCTTTATTTTTCTTGTTCCTCTCTGTGGGGGCGCGCCAGCGCACCCACTGGGTGTAGTCCCCGAGTTTCGGGTCGGCTGGTGAGTAGGCGGTCCGAAACTCCAACTTGATCAACTTCTGGGTACTAACTTTGTCTGAAATGCTTGTTGCAGGACTACCACAACCTCCGCGTCACCGCCTTCAACCGTAATGTTGAAAGCTTGGGCAAGCGGACCGCCGACTTGGCGGAGAGCCGGAGTAAGTCCTTCTCCTTTTTCTCTTCTCTGCAGGGGCGCGCTAGCGCACCCGTGGGCTGTAGTCCCCGAGATTCAGGCCGACTGCTGAGCAGTCGGGCCGGATCTCCCCGGCGACCTACTTTATTGACGACTGTTGTCTTTCTTTCTTTCCTTCAGGGGCCAATGCTGCTCTTCAACAGCAGCTGAGCGAAGCCAACTCCGCCCTGCTCGCCAAAGGAGAAGAGTGCGGCAAGCTCGCCGTGGAGCGCGATCTACTGACCACTCAGTTGGCAGAGCAGAAGGGGCTGCCCGCGAAGTTGCAGAGGGAGGCGGAGGAGACGGAGGCCGCCCTCCTGGCTGAGTTCGCGAGCGAGCGCTCTTCCTGGTCTGACAAGGAGGTGATGATGTTCTCCGGCTTCCACGAGATCGAAGACATCGTTGATGGTGAGTCTCTTTGTTTTCTTTCATTGAGCCGCCGACCTAGGTCGTGCCGACTCCTGGTTTTTGACTCGCTTTTTGTTTCTTCGTGTCTTTTGCAGACTTCTTCCCTAGGCAGTCTCAGGCCGCTATCCAAGCCATCGAGGCCGATCGTGCAAGTCGGAGGGTCGAGGGCGCAAAGATCGCCGCCGATGCCCCCCGAACTCTTGATGAGCACATCTTGAGTATCGAGGCTCGCCTCCAGCCGGCTCACCGAATGTTGCGCCGGCTTCAACGCGTCGGCGCCCAGGTGATCTCCGCCCTTTGGCCGGATATGCAGGCTCCGCGCACCCCCAGCCTGACGGCCAACTGGTTGGAGGTCGTGGCTGGTCGCCTCGAGGCCTGGAAGGGCTCTTCGGCCTGGGCTGGAGCGCGCCGGGCCTTTGAGTTCGTCAAGGCATGGTACCCGGGGCTGGATCTAGACCGGTTGGCCACGCTTCGGTCGGAGGCCCAGCCGGAGCTGGCGGCTGCGGAAGACGCCCTCGTCAAGCGTGCTGCGGCGATCGCCGAGTACACCGACACGAGCATCTTCGTCCCCGAGCGGTCTGAAGATGGCGAGGAGGTCCCGCCAGAGTGGTTTGGGATGAACCCAGACTACGGTGAAGACTCGGCGGAGGTGATCGGCTCCAGCGTTGAGGAGGAGGACGAGGCGGAGGATGAGGGCGAGGCGGAGGCACCAGAAGACGGAGCAGACGGCCAGCCTCAGCCCGACCACGCCTCCAGCAACAAGCCGCGTGCGACCGATCCGACTGCTGCCGGAGGCGATCAAGCCGAGACTAGCCGGCCGACCGTCCCAACGACTGACGCTGGCGCCTCCTCCGACCCCCCGACTCCGTCTACCGCCTCCTAAGTTGCCGCTGTGTCTTTTGTTTTATCTGCTTCAGTAGTCTTTTGGAGAACTTGTTAATTCACACAATTCCACCCGCGGGGTGTATTCTGAACCTCTGCTTGACAATTCGGCCAAGGGCCTGTTATATATATATATATATATATATATATATATATGTGTGTGTGTGTGTGTCTATCTTTTCTTGCTCATTGTTCTTTTGGCTATTTTCCTTTGCCGCTTTCTACTAGTTGCCTGCCTTGCCAATCGGACAGCCGCTCTGCAGACTGTTGCTGGATCAAGTGCTAGGCTACTTTGGGAAAGCAAGTACTTAGCCGATTTTAAGATTGTTTGAGCAAGTTGGATAGAAAATGACAATCCAACTGTCCGAGAGTCAGTTTGCGAGAAGGGCTTGGAAGCCGTCTTGAGCTATGTTTTACGCTTTGAGTCCCTAGCCATTTTTCGTGCGATCACCCATTCTACCTTACCTCTGCCCACCGTACAGTCGCTCTGCGAGTTGCGGGTTCTAACAGAAGACGGCTTATATGTTACACACTACTTGTCCGGCTGCAGGAAGCATTTCATAGTGCAAGGCGGCAAGTCCCCGGGCCGACTTGTCGAGCCCGGTGCCAAGCGGCATGACAAAGAGTAACATACTTGTAGGCATAATTTTTATCATATAGACAAAAGAGGGCAGTCCCCGAGCTCGTCTCGGGGGGCCCGAAGTCTTGGTACTTTAATACAAAGGGTAGCATGGTACATACTGCATTAACTGTAAAATCCATGGCCGCTCTGTCTCCATGGCCGCCGGATGGCTTATCATGGTGGGGGCGAGTAGAACGTCGCCGGTGCCTGGAAACGGGATGAGGCGAAGGCATGCAGGCCGGCGAATCTTACCCAGCTTCGGGGCTCTCCGGGGAGATAATACCCCTACTGCTGCTCTGCGGGGTCTCCGCATGATCACTATGGTCAAGTGTTTACACGGTCGCTCCTTGAGCTGTGTATGGTGGTAGGAGAGGGCAAGGCTAGCTCTCTCCCTCTATCTGGTGTGGTATCGAACTACTGGGATCCAACCCTTTGCATGGGTGCCCTGGGGGGTTTATATAGGCCTCCCCCCTAGGGGTACAATGGTAATGTGACTGGGCGCGGGCCCAACCGTTAGTGTCTCCGACCTCCGACTTCTCCGCCGACTGCTGGGGCCCGCCGACTGGTGGGCCCCGCCGACTGGTCTGGTATGGAGCCGACAGGCCGCGTCCGCCGTGGGCAGGTCTTGCCGGCTGCTGATTACTGTAGCCGTGCTTCCGATGATGCAAGCTTGGTCATGGGGTCGTGGCAACAGCCCCGCCGCCTGGCGGGCGATCACTGTGGCCACTCCCCATCTCTTCTTGATTAATGGCGTGTGGGCCCAGGGGAGGGCTCGGCCGACTCCCCCGAGCCGACTCCCATTGGGTCTGACTGGCGGTGCTCCCGCCGTCTCCCGAGGTCTTGCTGGCTGGTGGGCGCTGCTGCCTCCAGGCCGTACAGACAAGCCGTCATGGGCGCAAGACCAGGTACAGTGGTGCTGATGTCAGGGCCGGCTGGGCAACAGTTCCACGCCGTGTGGAGATCTTCCCAAGTACGGCGCGTTGTAACCATGCCTGCCCTTGGTAAGGGGTAGGGAGTGGGCTTCATTGTAGCCACGCCCCTGCCCCGTCCCCCTCGATGAGGTCACAGTTTGTTGGAGTCGCCGGCCGACTCCCCAAAGCCGGCTTCTCTGGAAGTCCTCCCTGGGACTCGGCCGTGAGAGGGCAGTCGGCCGCCTTGCCGTAGACTCCCCAGGAGGCGGCTCTTCGCCCTGTGGTCTTGAGGGGCGCAGCCTGCCCTGATGTCTTGAAAGATCGTGGGGCTCGGGTTGGCCTACCCGTGGCCCATTACTCCGACAGATGCTAACTTTATTCATTCTCAAGTGATTACAATCTCTCGCTTTTCCATTACATTTCTCAACTCAACCCTCAATATAAAAGAAAATGTTCTCACTTTTACTACTCCATTTCTTTTGTTGCAAACTCAACTATCTACCACAAGTTTCCTTCTCCTTGGGGCATTCTCTGGAAAGTGCCCTGCTCCATCACAACTAAAACATATTACTTCTGACAAGTATCGAGGTTTCCTTTTTGGGCAATTGTTGAGGTAGTGCCCTGACTCCTTGCACCTGTAACAGGTGATATGACTCAGGTCCTTCCTGGAATCCAATCTGCTTCTCTTCCTGGACCTTTCCATGCCAATCATGGCTTCTATTTCTTGCGGGTCATATTCTACTTCCTCTGTCGGGAATTATACTAGATCCCCATTCAAACAATTTTGGGAGATGTGTCATTCTTCTCCACATGAATAGAAAGACTTAGTGCAGGGTTTACTCAGGTCTTCTTTAGGCATGTCCTCCATCTCTTCCTTCATCACAAATTCTTCTAAAATTTCCATGAGGGCTCCTGTCATTACTTCTTTCTTCTGTTGGATGGTTCGTTGTACCATGGGGTAAATGTGACACTGAGCAGGATAGTGGGTAGTCCCTTCACACAACAAACAAGTAATCTGCCTAATTGGGCATTCTTCAACTGGGTGACTTCCTTCACAATTAGGGCATTCATCCATGTGTTCTTTATGGGTGTGTCCTATTTCTCCACAAATCTTTCATGCACAAGGTTTCTCCATATCCTTTCCATAAGGGTTCAACTTCTGGGACACAAGCCGAGACTTTGGCAGAGTCAACTTAAATTCTATCCAAGTGGTTACTCCTTGCCATCCATTGATGGTTTAGTACATCCTCCAGCAAGTAGCAGCACCTCTTTCAAAGCACTGAAGAGCATGCTGGGTCATATCCTTTCCGACTATAGGGTTATTCTCCATGTTCTGAATCCATCGGTCTGTCTCCAACTAACTCATCGGTCCAGAAAATACAAGCTCATCTCCATTCATCCTCTATTGGGTCCATGTGGGTTTGGGGTAAGATAAGAGAGAGGGAGAGGGATACACACAATACAAACAAATTTTTTGAAAAGACAGATTTTATTTGCGGCCGTCGGGAAAAACATTAAACAAATAACAGCTCACAAATGTCGCATCTAACGTAGGTATATAATAGGGGTTTGATCTTCTAAGGGTCGATAAATCTTCAAAATCGCCAACTCTTCAAGTCTTGTTTATGTCTCCGATGGCTTCTTCCCATCGTGCTTGTCCTTCTCAAGTTCTTTTGCCAGATCATCCCCGTTGACGTGAAATCTCTCGTGACATCCTTTAATATTCCGGAGTTTCATTTCAAACTTCTAGGTTTCAACATCCTTGGCATGAACCATGGTCTAGTTCCTGACAAATCTCTGGATTCTCGAGGTTTTGTTCCTCCAATTTGGCTACTTCAGCTTCTGGGTCCTGAGTTCTTCACGAAATGCTCCTTGTCAAAATACGGCTTCCTGAAGGTCCATCTTAACTTCTTGATGTAACACTCCAAATCCTAGTGATACACTAGCTAAAACTTCACCTCTCGCTGATAGATGCTCCATCAGCCTTCTACCATCCAATCCTTCCATGCATATGCATGCTTAACTCAGCACGGTGACAATAGCATAAGAGGGCGATAACATCATGGATAGCTGTGTTTCTGCTCTTGTCATTTCCATGAGCTATCTCTCCATAGTTGATATCTCCTTCCTTAGGGTTTTATTTGACAAAACTTCAAGTTCTCATGCTCCTTGTTTCACTCTTTCTCCAATACACCTTGATCTCGGGTATTGACAGCTTCCATAGTCTGCCAAGTTCCATAAGGGGTGCCTTCCTAGGTCATACAAATCTAGAAATTGTACAGGGCCTTCAAATTCTCCTAGTCTTTGGAGTCTTCAACCGTTGCAGTTTCCATTATTATAATGTATGGTAAAATCCTCTTCATTCCGAATGGCCTCAGTTGTCCGATATCTTGTACTTCTTGGAGTGTTCTTATCAGTCGAATCTTCATGTGGTCAAAAGGGGAAAGGGGTATAGTCTCACTAAAAGGAAATTTTTGAATAAGCTCAGAAGAGAAGAGAGGTAAAAGATCTTTTTGTAAGGGAAAGTTGTAGAGAAAAATCTTTGCTATGGGCTTGCCAGTTTCTAGGGTCACGTCCTACAGTCAACATGTGCTCTGATACCATCTTGTAGCGACCCGATCCGAATGGATCAAGTCTCTGTGCTTAAGTGTCATCCCTGGATCGGTATGATGACACACACAGTACTCGAGGATTTATAACAGAGGTAAATCACATGCATAATTAACGTAAATACTATTACCTCAATCCAAATAGCAGAAGTAACAAGGTTGTGGATTCCCATCAACACCAACGGCAAAGTTGAGTGTAAATCGTAACCCTAACGTATCACTTACTCGTCGTAAGATATCCTGCAACATGAGACGTTGCAGCCACAGAGGGTCAGTACATTGAATGTACTGGAAAATTCACACCATAGAGAATGATGAATAAAGGCTATCACTACATGCATATTTGGCTGGTGGAAAAGCTCTATGGTTATAAGGTTTTTGCGAAAAGCCAATTTTTCCCTACTGCAAAGGAATAAATTTTATTTAACTATCATGGTGGTTGTTGAACATTGAGAATGGTTGACAGCATTCTCAATCCCAATTAAGCATCATCATTAAAACCCAACAATATTCATTTAAAGTAACATGATCAGATTCACATGATAATCCAGGTACTAGATACTCAAGACGTCCATCACCGGGGATACGGCTAATCATGATTAGTTTATACACTCTGCAGAGGTTTGCGCACTTTTCCCCACAAGACTCGATCGCCTCCGTTTGGTTTCTCGCACTACATGGTGTTTGAGAAGACGGATGACCGAGACAAAGTCTTTAAGAAGCGCTAGCACCTTACGATGGATAGACCGTTACACCTACTTTCCCCTACATCTGCTAGTCTACCTTGTAAGAGTTTGCACGACTTAATCAACTATGCTAGAGCCCATAATAGCTTGTGGCTGCACACGGAAGTTTCTAGTATGAAAAATCTCAAGATCCCTTGGGGCCTAGGTGGCAGTCCATAAAAAACAGGCAATCCTGCTCTACCCAGATGCCTAGACAGGCAATCCTGGAATAACCAGGTGCCTCAATCCACCCAGATGTGTGTTTAAGTTGCCACCTTAAGTAAACCATTAATTAACAAACTCACATCTGTCATGAATACTCTCAAAACCCAATCCACATCTACGAGCATAGCATGGCACTATAAGCATAACGAAATAGTGACTCCCAAGGTTTGAATGCAGGGCAATAGGTTCCTACATCATCAACTACTTCCTAATACCCACATGTTGTCAATCCTACTCATGCAATGTTTGAGGGTGAAACTAATGCATAAAAACTGGGTATGAAAGGGCATATGATCAAAGTGTGAACTTGCCTGCAATGTTGATGAAGATGATTCACACTCAAAAATCTTGATAGCTCTACTCGTCACACTCCGGTCAATCTATCGTAATCAAGCAATAGTAACCACACATAAGCAATCACTCGAAGGATCAGAAAGAACGAAGAAGACAATTCGGAAACATCAAAACCAAGAAAATAGCTCTTGCAACATAAAACAATTTCTAACAGTACCAAAATTATGTGAATTTGGCCTTATCAGAAAGTTTACGTCAAGAGCTTTGATTTGTAGAAAGAATCAACTCAAACGGAGTTACGAAACTCAAGTTATGATCAAACGAAGTTTGAATTCAAATCTGGTACAATTCAAATTTTAACCTTTTCAAAAACATGTTTAAGTTGTTTATCTGGATAGAGGAGATCATAACGAAGATGTGAGCGTTGGTTTCGTTGGATTTGGACAAACGAGCGAAAAGATGTGGTCGTTTGAAGTACAGGGACTAATATATAAAAGAAATACTACCAATTGGTCCCTGGACAGAAAACTAAAATAAAAGAAAAAGAGAAAATCTAGAAAGTGAACGTTCGTTACCGGACGCTAACGAATTTGCTCGCTGCGAAGAGGTAAACAGCGAGCGTTCACCGAATAGGCCTAACTAAAAAAAGAAAACCGATCTAAAAGAAAAAACCGGTTCGCGCTTGGGGTTTTACCGGACGGGCGGCTCGTCGGTTTAAAAAAACGGCGCTGGTGGCGGTTGGCAGATCGGCGGCAGCGGCGTGCATCCGGCGAGTCCGGCGAGCTCCGGCGTCTGCGGCGGGGTGCGGCGTTGGGCGGCAACAGCG
>NC_041382.1:33168451-33250574 GCF_002162155.2 Triticum dicoccoides
CGGCAGCAGCAGCTAGCGGCGGCGACGGCGATGTGCGTCGGCGGTGCGGGCAGCAAGCAGCGGCGGGAGGCGGCGGTTGCGGGGGAGAGGAGGGAGAGAGAGGGGCCCGGGGCCGGGCTCCGGTATTTATGGAGGGGCGGAGAGGCGCGAGGCGAGGGGCAGAAGAGGCGGCGGCGCAACGGACTCCGGGGAGGAGTCCCCGTCATAGACGAAGGCGGAGGCGGCGGGGCGCTCGCTGCGGCCTGGCCCGGTTGGCTGGGCCGGCCCAGTCGGGAGAGATTTTTTTTAACATTTTCCACGCGAACAAAGCAAAAATAAAAAAAATATTATATAGGCATATAATATATCAAAATTTTCAGAAAAAGATTTTCTGCAACGTGAACACTTTTATAAATTCAAATAAAATCCACACAAATACAGATAATTCAAAGAGTGCTATTGGTCTAATAAAATCCAATAAAATCATTTAAAAAAACCAAAATGATTTCAAATTTATTTCTCTCCAATTTTCTGTTGTAGGGAATCATGATAACCTAATTTCCATATATTTTATTTTTGGAGAAAAATAATTTGAATAAAACTCAAATAACCCAAACTGAAAAATAATTTCAAATGGATTTTGAATTTGACTTCCTTTGAAACTCCCAACTTATATTTCATATAATTTGAAGAAGTCATTTTATCTTCTCTCGTGAAAATCATTGAGTTGCATAAAGTTTTAGAATTGGAAATGTTCTCAAATGAAATTCCAATATTTTCAACACCCCTTGTCATTTAAATAAATGGAAGAAGTCATGTCATCTTCTCTCGAGGGTTTTGTGGTGAAAAGAATTTGAATTCACGGAGATCACGAATGAAAAATGAAAGTTTGGGAAAGTCCTTTTATTCTCTCTCATTTAACTTTCAAAAAGGTTTCGAATTTCACTCAATCAATCACACAACAATCAACCAATCAATTAATCTATCTATTTATTATAACATTCCAAAATTTAGAATTTTGGGATGTTACAGAGGCTTAGTCAACGAATCAGCAACATTTAGATCCGTATGTATCTTGCAAATCTCTATGTCTCCCTCCTTGACTTGATCGCGGATGGAATTGAAGCGTCTCTTGATGTGCTTGGTTCTCTTGTGAAATCTGGATTCCTTTGCCAAGGCAATTGCACCAGTATTGTCACAAAAGATTCTCATTGGACCCGATGCACTAGGTATTACACCTACATCAGATATGAACTCCTTCATGCAGACTCCTTCATTTGCTGCTTCTGAAGCCGCTATGTATTCCTCTTCACTTGTAGATCCCGCCACGACGCTCTGGTTGGAACTGCACCAACTGACAACTCCACCATTTAATAAAAACACATTATCTGGTTTGTGACTTAGATTCATCCGGATCAGTGTCAAAGCTTTCATTAACGTAACCGTTTACGACGAGCTCTTTCTCACCTCCATATACGAGAAACATATCCTTAGTCATTTTCAGGTATTTCAGGATGTTCTTGACCACTGTCCAGTGATCCACTCCTAGATTACTTTGGTACCTCCCTGCTAGACTAATAGCAAGGCACACATGATAGAGCCTATGGCTGAAGCATAGGAACACCTTTCATTTTCTCTCTATCTTTTGCAGTGGTCGGGCATTGAGTCTGACTCAACTTCACACCTTGTAACACAGGCAAGAACCCTTTCTTTGCTTGTTCCATTTTGAACTTCTTCAAAACTTTATCAAGGTATGTGCTTTGTCCAATTAAGCATCTTGATCTATCTCTATAGATCTTGATGCCTAATATATAAGCAGCTTCATCGAGGTCTTTCATTGAAAAATTCTTATTCAAGTATCCTTTTATGCTATTCAGAAATTCAGTATCATTTCTGATCAACAATATGTCATCCACATATAATATCAGAAATGCTACAGAGCTCCCACTCACTTTCTTGTAAATACATGCTTCTCCAAAAGTATGCATAAAACCATATGCTTTGATCACACTATCAAAGCGTATATTCCAACTCCGAGAGGCTTGCACAAGTCCATAAATGGATCCTGGAGCTTGCATACTTTGTTAGCACCTTTTGGATCGACAAAACCTTCTAGTTGCATCATATACAATTCTTCTTTAAGATATCCATTAAGGAATGCAGTTTTGACATCCATTTGCGAAATTTCGTAATCATAAAATGCGGCAATTGCTAACATGATTCGAACGGACTTAAGCATCGCTACAGGTGAGAAGGTCTCATCGTAGTCAACTCCTTGAACTTGTCGAAGACCTTTTGCAACAAGTCGAGCTTTGTAGACAGTAACATTACTGTCAGCGTCAGTCTTCTTCTTGAAGATCCATTTATTCTCTATGGTTTGATGATCATCGGGCAAGTTAACCAAATTCCATACTTTGTTCTCATACGTGGATCCCATCTCAGATTTCATGGCCTCAAGCCATTTTGCGGAATCTGGGCTCATCATCGCTTCCTCATAGTTCGTAGGTTCGTCATGGTCAAGTAACAAGACTTCCAGAACAGGATTACCGTACCACTCTGGTGCGGATCTTACTTTGGTTGACCTGCGAGATTTGGTAGTAACTTGATCAGAAGTTTCATGATCATCATCATTAGCTTCCTCACTTACTGGTGTAGGAATCACTGGAACTGATTTCAGTGATGAACTACTTTCCAATACGGGAGCAGGTACAGTTACCTCAACAAGTTCTACTTTCCTCCCACTCACTTATTTCAAGAGAAACTCCTCTATAAATGATCCATTCTTAGCAACAAATATCTTGCCTTCGGATCTGTGATAGAAGGTATACCCAACAGTCTCCTTTGGGTATCCTATGAAGACACATTTATCTTATTTGGGTTCAAGCTTATCAGGTTGAAGCTTTTTCACATAAGCATCGCAGTCCCAAACTTTAAGAAACGACAACTTGGGTTTCTTGCCAAACCACAGTTCATAAGGTGTTGTCTCAACGGATTTAGATGGTGCCCTATTTAACGTGAATGCAGCCGTCTCTAAAGCATAACCCCCAAAATGATAGCGGTAAATCAGTAAGAGACATCATAGATCGCACCATATCTAGTAAAGTATGATCACGACGTTCGGACACACCATTACGTTGTAGTGTTCCGGGTGAACTTTTCAAATGTTTCAGACTTATGTTTCATTAAGTAGATATACCCATATCTGCTCAAATCATCTGTGAAGGTGAGAAAATAACGATATCCACCACGAGACTCAATGTTCCTTGGACCACATACATCAATATATATGATTTCCAATAACTCTTGTTGCTCGCTCCATTGTTTCGGAGAACGGGGTTTTAGTTATCTTGCCCATGAGGCATGGTTCTCAAGTACCAAGTGATTCATAATCAAGTGATTCCAGAAGTCCATGAGAATGGAGTTTCTTCATGCGCTTAACACCAATATGACACAACCGGCAGTGCCACAACTAAGTTGCACTATCATTATCAACTCTACATCTTTTGGCTTCAATACTATGAACATGTGTATCACTACTATCAAGATTTGGTAAAAATAGACCACTCCTCAAGGGTGCATGACCATAAAAGGTATTACTCATATAAATAGAACAACCATTATTCTTTGATTTAAATGAATAACTGTCTCGCATCAAACAAGATCCAGATATAATGTTCATGCTCAACCCTGGCACCAAATAACAATTATTTAGGTCTCAAACTAATCCCAAAGGTAGATGTAGAGGTAGCGTGCCGACGACAATCACATCGACTTTGGAACCATTTCCCACGCGCATCGTCACCTCGTCCTCAGCCAATCTTTGCTTAATCCGTAGCCCCTATTTCGAGTTGCAAATATTAGCAACTGAACCAGTATCAAATACCCAGGCACTACTACGAGCATTTGTAAGGTACACATCAACAACATGTATATCAAATATTGAAGGAAATATGCCCTAGAGGCAATAATAAAGTTATTATTTATTTCCTTATTTCATGATAAATGTTTATTATTCATGCTAGAATTGTATTAACCGGAAACATAATACATGTGTGAATACATAGACAAACAGAGTGTCACTAGTATGCCTCTACTTGACTAGCTAATTAATCAAAGATGGTTATGTTTCCTAACCATAGACAAAGAGTTGTTATTTGATTAACGGGATCACATCATTAGGAGAATGATGTGATTGACTTGACCCATTCCGTTAGCTTAGCACTTGATCATTTAGTATGTTGCTATTGCTTTCTTCATGACTTATACATGTTCCTATGACTATGAGATTATGCAACTCCCGTTTGCCGGAGGAACACTTTGTGTGCTACCAAACGTCACAACGTAACTGGGTGATTATAAAGGTGCTCTACAGGTGTCTCCGAAGGTACTTGTTGGGTTGGCGTATTTCGAGATTAGGATTTGTCACTCTGATTGTCGGAGAGCTATCTCTGGGCCCTCTCGGTAATGCACATCACATAAGCCTTGCAAGCATTGCAACCAATGAGTTAGTTGCGAGATGATGTATTACGAAACGAGTAAAGAGACTTGCCGGTAACGAGATTGAACTAGGTATTGAGATACCGACGATCGAATCTCGGGCAAGTAACATACCGATGACAAAGGGAACAACGTATGTTGTTATGCGGTCTGACCGATAAAGATCTTCGTAGAATATGTAGGAGCCAATATGAGCATCCAGATTACGCTATTGGTTATTGACCGGAGACGTGTCTCGGTCATGTCTACATTGTTCTCGAACCCGTAGGGTCCACACGCTTAAGGTTTCGATGACAGTTATATTATGAGTTTATGAGTTTTGATGTACAGAAGGAGTTTGGAGTTCCGGATGAGATCGGGGACATGATGTGGAGTCTCGAAATGGTCGAGACGTAAAGATCGATATATTGGACGACTATATTCGGACATCGGAAAGGTTCCGAGTGATTCGGGTATTTTTCCGAGTACCGGGGAGTTACGGGAATACGGGGGAAGAAGTATATGGGCCTTATTGGGCTTTAGGGGAGAGGGAGAGGCAGGCCGCGCACCCCCCCATTGACTAGTCCGAATTGGACTAAGGGGAGGGGCGGTGCCCCCTCCTTCCTTCTCTTCCCTCTTCCCCTTCCTTGTCTCCTACTCCTACAACATGGAAGGACTCCTAGTTGGACTAGGAAAGGGGGAATCCTACTCCCGGTGGGCGTAGGACTTCCCTAGGGCGCGCCATAGAGAGGGTCGGCCCTCCCCTCCTCCACTCCTTTATATACGGGGGCAGGGGGCACCCCATAGACACACAAGTTGATCTTCGTGATCGTTCTCTTAGCCGTGTGCGGTGCCCCCCTCCACCATACTCCTCGATAATATTGTAGCGGTGCTTAGGCGAAGCCCTGCGACGGTAGAACATCAAGATCATCACCACGCCGTCGTGCTGACAGAACTCTTCCCCGACATTCTGCTGGATCGGAGTCCGGGGATCGTCATCGAGTTGAACGTGTGCTAGAACTCGGAGGTGCCGTAGTTTCGGTGCTTGATCGGTCGGGCCGTGAAGACGTACGACTACATCAACCGCGTTATGCTAACGCTTCCGCTTCCGGTCTACGAGGGTACGTAGACAACACTCTTCCCTCTCGTTGCTATGCATCACCATGATCTTGCGTGTGTGTAGGAAATTTTTGAAATTACTACGTTCCCCAATAGTGGCATCCGAGCCTAGGTTTTATGCGTTGATGTTGTGCACGAGTAGAACACAAGTGAGTTGTGGGCGATATAAGTCATACTGCTTACCAGCATGTCATACTTTGGTTCAGCGGTATTGTTGGATGAAGCGGCCCAGACTGACATTACGCGTACTCCTACGCGAGACTGGTTCTACCGACGTGCTTTGCACACAGGTGGCTGGCGGGTGTCAGTTTCTCCAACTTTAGTTGAACCGAGTGTGGCTACGCCCGGTCCTTGCGAAGGTTAAAACAACACCAACTTGACAAACTATCGTTGTGGTTTTGATGCGTAGGTAAGATCGGTTCTTGCTAAGCCCGTAGCAGCCACGTAAAACTTGCAACAACAAAGTAGAGGACGTCTAACTTGTTTTTGCAGGGCATGTTGTGATGTGATATGGTCAAGACGTGATGAGATATAAGTTGTTGTATGAGATGATCATGTTTTGTTGAAGTTATCGGCAACTGGCAAAATCCTTATGGTTGTCTCTCTATTGCATAAGATGCAAGCGCCAAATAATTGCTTTACTTTATCGCTATGCGATAGCAATAGTTGCAAGAGCAATTGTTGGCGACACGACCATGTAACACACATTGATATAGATCAAGATGATGGAGATCATGGTGTCATGCCGGTGACGATAAAGATCATGACAGTACTTTGGAGATGGAGATCAAAGGCGCAAGATGGTCATGGCCATATCATGTCACATATTTTGATTGCATATGATGTTTATCTTTTATACGTCTTATTTTGCTTAGTTCGACAGTAGCTTTTTAAGATGATCTCTCAGTAATTATCACGAAGTGTTCTCCCTGAGTATGCACCATTGCGAAAGTTCTTCGTGCTGAGACACCACACGGAATACAATGGGTGATAGGCTCTACGTTCAAATACAACGGGTGCAAAACAGTTGCACACACGGAATACTCAGGTTATACTTGACGAGCCAAGCATATATAGATATGGCCTCCGAACACGGAGACCGAAAGGTCGAGCGTGAATCATATAGTAGATATGATCAACATAGTGATGTTCACCAATGAAACTACTCCATCTCACGTGATGATCGGACATGGTTTAGTTGATTTGGATCACGTGATCACTTAGATGACTAGAGAGATGTATGTCTAAGTGGGAGTTCTTAAGTAATATGATTAATTGAACTTAAATTTATCATGAACTTAGTACTGGTAGTATTTTGCAAATCATGTTGTAGATCAATAGCTCATGTTGTTGCTTCCCTGTGTTTATTTTGATATGTTCCTAGAGAAAATTGTGTTGAAAGATGTTAGTAGCAATGATGCGGATTGGATCCGTGATCTGAGGTTTATCCTCATTGCTGCACAGAAGAATTATGTCCTTGATGCACCGCTAGGTGACAGACCTATTGCAGGAGCAGATGCAGACGGTATGAACGTTTGGCTAGTTCAATATGATGACTACTTGATAGTTTAGTGCACCATGCTTAACGGCTTAGAATCAGGACTTCAAAGACGTTTTGAACGTCATGGACCATATGAGATGTTGCAGGAGTTGAAGTTAATATTTCAAGAAAATACCCGAGTTGAGAGATATGAAGTCTCCAACAAGTTCTATAGCTAAAAGATGGAGGAGAATCGCTCAACTAGTGAGCATGTGCTTAGATTGTCTGGGTACTACAATCGCTTGAATCAAGTGGGAGTTAATCTTCCAGATAAAATAGTGATTGACAGAATTCTCTAGTCACCATCACCAAGTTAGTAGAACTTCGTGATGAACTATGATATGCAAGGGATAACGGAAACGATTCCCAAGCTCTTCGTAATGCTGAAATTGACGAAGGTAGAAATCAAGAAAAACATCAAGTGTTGATGGTTGACAAGACTACTAGTTTCAAGGAAAAAAGGGGAACTTGAAGAAGAACAGCAAGCAAGTTGCTGCTCAAGTGAAGAAGCCCAAGTCTGGTCCTAAGCCTGAGACTAAGTGCTTCTACTGCAAAGGGACTGGTCACTGGAAGCGGAACTACCCAAGTATTTAGCGGATAAGAAAGGATGGCAAAGTAAACAAAGGTATATTTGATATACATGTTATTGATATGTACTTTACTAGTGTTCATAGCAACCCCTCAGTATTTGGTACTAGTTCAGTTGCTAAGATTAGTAACTTGAATCGGGAGTTGCAGAATGAACAGAGACTAGTTAAGGGTAAGGTGACGATGTGTGTTTGAAGTAGTTCCAAGATTGATATGATCATCATCGCACACTCCCTATACTTTCGGGATTAGTGTTGAACCTAAATAAGTGTTATTTGGTGTTTGCGTTGAGCATAAATATGATTCGATCATGTTTATTGCAATACGGTTATTCATTTAAGTAAGAGAATAAATTGTTGTTCTGTTTACATGAATAAAACCTTATATGGTTACACACCCAATGAAAATGGTTCATTGGATCTCGATCGTAGTGATACACATATTCATAATATTGGAACCAAAAGATGCAAAGTTAATAATGATAGTGCAACTTATTTGTGGCACTGTCGTTTAGGTCATATTGGTGTAAAGCGCATGAAGAAACTCCATGCTGACAGGTTTTTGGAATCACTTGATTATGAATCACTTGATGCTTGCGAACCATGCCTCATGGGCAAGATGACTAAAACGCCGTTCTCTGGAACAATGGAGCGAGCAACTGACTTATTGGAAATAAAACATACTGATGTATGCGATCCGATGAGTGTTGAGGCCCGCGGCGGGTATCGTTATTTTCTGACCTTCACAGATGATTTAAGAAGATATGGGTATATCTACTTGACGAAACATAAGTCTGAAACATTTGAACAGTTCAAAGAATTTCAGAGTGAAGTGGAAAATCATCATGAGAAGAAGATAAGGTTTCCACGATCTGATCGCAGAGACGAATATTTGAGTTACGAGTTTGGTCTTCAATTAAAACAATGTGGAATAGTCTCACAAATTCGTGCCACCTGAAACACCACATCATAATGGTGTGTCCGAACGTCATAACCGTACTTTATTGGATATAGTACAATCTATGATGTTTCTTACCGATTTACCACTATCGTTTTGGGGTCATGCATTAGAGACAGCTGCATTCACATTAAATAGGGCACCATCAAAATCCATTGAGACGACACCATATGAACTGTGGTTTGGCAAGAAACCAAAGTTGTCGTTTCTTAAAGTTTGGGGTTGCGATGCTTATATGAAAAAGTTTCATCCTGATAAGCTCAAACCCAAATCGGAGAAGTGCGTCTTCATAGGATACCCAAAAGAAAATGTTGGGTACACCTTCTATCACAGATCCGAAGGCAAGATATTCGTTGCTGAGAATGGATCCTTTCCAGAGGAGTTTCTCTCGAAAGAAGTGAGTGGGAGGAAAGTAGAAAACTTGATAAGTTAATTGTACCTTCTCCCTTATTGGAAAGTAGTTCATCACAGAAATTTGTTCTTGTGACTACTACACCAATTAGTGAGGAAGCTAATGATGATGATCATGTAACTTCAGATCAAGTTACTACCGAATCTCGTAGGTAAACCAGAGTGAGATCCGCACCAGAGTGGTACGGTAATCCTGTTCTGGAAGTCATGTTACTAGACCATGACGAACTTGCGAACTACGAGGAAGCGATGATGAGCCCAGATTCCGCGAAATGGTTTGAGGCCATGAAATCTGAGATATGATCCATGTATGAGAACAAAGTATGGACTTTGATGGATTTGCCCGATGATCGGCAAGCCATAGAAAATAAATGGATCTTCAAGAGGAAGACGGATGCTGATAGTAGTGTTACTATCTACAAAGCTAGAATTGTCGCAAAAGGTTTTCGACAAGTTCAAGGTGTTGACTATGATGAGAGTTTCTCACTCGTATATATGCTTAAGTCTGTCCGAATGATGTTAACAATTGCCGCATTTTATGAAATCTGGCAAATGGATAACAAAACTGCAATCCTTAATGGATTTCTTAAAGAAGAGTTGTATATGATGCAACCAGAAGGTTTTGTCAATCCTAAAGGTGTTAACAAAATATGCAAGCTCCAGCGATCCATCTATGGACTAGTGCAAGCGTCTCGGAGTTGGAATATACGCTTTGATAAGTTGATCAAAGCATATAGTTTTATACAAACTCGCGGTGAAGCCTATATTTACAAGAAAGTGAGTGGGAGCACTACAACATTTCTAATAAGTATATGTAAATGACATATTGTTGATCGGAAATAATGTAGAATTATTCTGCAAAGCATAAAGGAGTATTTGAAAGGAGTTTTTCGAAGAAGGACCTCGGTGAAGCTGCTTACATATTGAGCATCAAGATCTATAGAGATAGATCAAGACGCTTGATAAGTTTTTTCAATGAGTACATACCTTGACAAGATTTTGAAGTAAGTTCAAAATGGAACAGTCAAAGAAAGAGTTCTTGCCTGTGTTACAAGGTGTGAAATTGAGTAAGACTCAAAACCCGACCACGGCAGAAGATAGAAAGAGAATGAAAGCCATTCCCTATGCCTCAGCCATAGGTTCTATAAAGTATGTCATGCTGTGTACCAGATCTATTGTTCACCCTACACTGATGTTGGCAAGGGAGTACAATAGTGATTTAGGAGTAGATCACTGGATAGCGGTCAAAATTATCCTTAGTGGAATAAGGATATGTTTCTCGATTATGGAGGTGACAAAAGGTTCATCGTAAAGGGTTACGTTGATGCAAACTTTGACACTGATCCGGATGATTCTAAGTCTCAATCTGGATGCATATTGAAAGTGGGAGCAATTAGCTAGAGTAGCACCGTGCAGTGTATTGTTGACATAGAAATTTGCAAAATACATACGGATCTGAATATGGCAGACCCGTTGACTAAACTTCTCTCACAGGAAAAGCATGATCAGACCTTAGTACTCTGTGGGTGTTAATCACATAGCGATGTGAACTAGATTATTGACTCTAGTAAACCCTTTGAGTGTTGGTCACATAATGATGTGAACTATTGGTGTTAAATCACATGGCAATGTGAACTAGATTATTGACTCTAGTGCAACTCGGAGACTGAAGGAAATATGCCCTAGAGGCAATAATAAAGTTATCATTTATTTCCTTATTTCATGATAAATGTTTATTATTTATGCTAGAATTGTATTAACCGGAAACATAATACATGTGTGAATACATAGGCAAACAGAGTGTCACTAGTATGCCTCTACTTGACTAGCTCGTTAATCAAGATGGTTATGTTTCCTAACTGTCGTGGTTTTGTCACGGCAGATGTCCTAGAGAAAGGACTTAGTCGTGAGGCCATCGCAACAGGTTAGCTCGAAGGGGTTAAAGCGGACACAGGGACGCAAGAGGGTTTATACTAGTTCGGCCCCTTCGATGAAGGTAAAAGCCTACGTCTAGTTGTGATGGGATTGATGAGGTTTCGATGACTAGGGAGCAAACAAGCTTCGCCTAAGTCTCGAGTTGTTGTCTGTCCTTCTAAACCGCCGCCGGGTCGTCCCCTTATATATACGGTTGACGACCGTCGGTTCACAGAGTCCTAACACCGGTTCATATTCGTATCCGGGTTAGTCTCTCCTTATTCCTATCTTAAAATACAAGTTTACATACAGATGCCAGTTTACGGCTACAAGTCTTAAACCGACTACGGGCCTCAGGCCCTCATCTATCTTCTTGGGCTTTAACACTCTTGAGTTACTGACGAAGTTAATCCGGCCCACATAGGCCGGTTTACGCCCAATAGTAATATTCCCAACATTAGGCCCCAGATTGATTTGAACGGGTTCATGTCAATCCTTAGCAAAATCTTCATCTTCAACATCTTCTCGTAGTTGCTGAACTGCCATGATGTCCTCCTCTCCAGTTCCTGTAAGCCGAGGTGACGTCATCTGTCATAAAGAAAACATCCATGATATCTCCTTGTTTAATAAACTCACAACAACCGAGGCGACAGCTCCGCTTCTGAAATTTTCGGTTCCTAGATTCACGCGCCTGACACATGTCTTTTTGCCTTATAAATAGGGACGAAGGGTCATTTATTTTCTCCCCTTCGTGCCCTTCCTCTTCGTCTTCCTTGCGTCGCCAGTCTCAGAGCTCCATCGCCGCCGTCGTCTTCTGCATCGACTTTGGCCGATGCATCAACCTGAGCGTACTAGAAAACTGCGGCGACCTTCCGCATCTTCCTCAGGTCTGGTAGGTCTTCTGCTCTTCTCAACATAGATCTGTTCTAGGGTTTCGTGTTCTTGTTGCGTTCATCACCTGTTCATGTTCGTATGCTAGCTCCTGGATACATCTGTGAACCCCTTCTCTGTGTAGTGATAACTTTTAGTATCCGCCTTTAGTTTCATGCCTAAAACCATAGGTCTCACATATATTTCCGCCCATTGATTCAATACTAATCTGCTTTGAGCTTTTGAATATTTCCCTTCTTTTCTGAACTTGCTTCAGATCCATCGTTGTAGAGAAATCTTGTGAAATCTGTTTCTGTACACTTACCCATCCGCAATCTCAACTGTTTCAATGCTTAGATCCGGCGGTTTAACTTGGTGTAGAAAAAATTAACAAACCGGTATATACCATTAGTCCCCTTGTTGAACCGCCAGATGCTGTTGCTTCATAAAACTCCGGTTTAGATAGAGTTGTCTCCGGTTTAATATTGTACATACCAGTGTACTTTAATCAATGCATTCTTGAACCGGAATCATCTATCTTGTAGATTTCATCATGGCTAAGCAAGTATATGAGTGCAACTGGGTTCCCTCTCGCGTCACAGAGACTCAACTGAACAATTTAGTCCTGATCGGCGCCTTAGGCAGCAAAAATACCATCCATTGAAGGGTCCCTGGCAAAGAATGCCCTCCCACACCTCAAGAAGGAGAGGTCGTCGTTTTCGTAGATCACTTAGCCCGGGGCTTTAAGCCGCCCGGTTCTAAATTTTACCGGGATGTTTTAGCCAATTTTCAACTCCGCCCTCAAGACATTGGCCCCAACTCTGTTACAAACATGTGTCACTTCCAAGTGCTCTGTGAGGTGTTCTTTCAAGAGGAGCCCATAGTTGAGTTGTTCAGAGACTGCTTCCATCTAAACCGCCGCACTAAGTTTACTGACGGTTCCAATACGGAATTGGGTGGTGTGGCGATTCAGAAAAGGAAAGAGGTCACATACCCTCACGCCAAACTGCACAGCCACCCCAAAGTGTGGAATCAAACATGGTTCTATTGCAAAGACACCTCCCCTGCTGATGAAAATCCTTTGCCTGGCTTTCGTCCGGAGCGGCTTAGCAATACACACCCCTTTCCGCAAAGGTTGACTGCCAAGGAGAGAGGCAAATACGCTCCTCAACTCCAAGCTTAGAGCCTTCATGGCCAACGGTTTAACAGGGGTTGATCTCGCTCGCTGTTGGATATCGTGGAGCATACTGCCCCTTAGTCAGTGCTCCGGTTTGATGTGCAAGTATACTGGCAGTGTTGATGACCCACTGCGACATGCTAACATGCAGCTCACCGATGAAGAAATCACAGAGGCTGTGAATAAAATGCTGAATGAACCGGAACACATATGTGCTCGAACCGGCCTGCTTCCCTTCTGTGCCACCAACAAACCACCAGCTGTAAGAGTTTGATTTTTCTTTTTACTGAACCTGTTATTGATATATCTGGTCATTGTTTAATATCAATGTCTGTTTAAACAGGGCAATGATCCATTTTGGAGCAAGAAGCTTCCCCAGGAGAAGCCAGAAAAAACAGACAAACCGGAAAGACCAACCCGACCAAAGGCTAAAGTCGTGAAACGGCCTGCTCATAAGAAGAAAACCACTGCATCTTCTGATCCGACCGCTGATGATGATGTGGGTAATCCGGACCTTGAGGTAGATCTTGACTCACTTGGCTTATTTTTCACACGCCTTATTGATGATGATATTTGTCAGGATGATGCCGAAATCAGCCATGCTGATGCTGCAGAGGTAATTACTCTCTCTTCCGATTCAAACCCTTTGCCTTCGCTAAAAATCCGCTAGGAAAACTGGAAGGTTAAATTTTCTCATCCTCTTGCTTACCTGGATCCCAAATTTCTTATGAAGACCCAACAGCACGAAGCTCGCCGCACAACCCAGCACAGCGGCCAGGTAGTTACCTCTGCCGGTTTATCGAACATTCCGGTTCGGAAACTCCGTTCAGAGGTCTCTAATTTGCTTGTTAGTGCTTGTCCTAAAGCGGGTTGTTTTCATCAACCTCTTAATCCATCTGACTCCGATTATCAGGTTACTTCCCACTCATCCTCTGGCGAGTCATCGGCTACTCAGCTGCCACCGCTCAAAACGGTGCTTGGGTAAGCTATACTTATCATAATATTTCTGGTACATCACCTTGGAACATGTGCTGTATTTGACTTTGTTATTCCTTTCAGGGCCAAGCCTAGGCCGAGCAGGAAGACTCGCCTGGATAAAGCGGCCGAGGAGGACGCCGTCCCTGAACCGGGTAAAACACCAGATCTTGAAGCAGCTATTCATGAAGATATACCCAATGATCCACCACAGCAGGATGACGATTTTATTGCTAAAGAAAGGCCTATTAACACCTCAGGCCCTGTCAACCAGCCCACAAGCCCCATCCGAATTGAGAAATCCACCAGTCCATCAAAACCTACTGATAAACAAACGGCCCAAGTGCAAACCGGCGATGCCAAGGATGATGAGGTTGTCATTACTGGCATTGGTCGCATAGAGCCAGGCAATCCCATTGCTTTATCCAGACACACTGCCAAGGAAGAATTGGCTGCCATTGGCAAGGGGAAATGGAATGCCGATCTGACAACTTATGTTGCTCTGAACACCCAAGATCTCCATTCCGGCTATCTGAACCGGCTATACACCAGCCGTGACTATGAAGCTGGTCTGGTTAATATGATGAAAGAGAAATATGAGGTAACTTCCATATGCTTATCTGCGTATGTACTTCAATCTGTCAACTCTCCTAGCCCCCAGGGGCCGGTTTAGAATCTCCGTTCAAACCGGGACTTGTCAATGCAGACTTCAATGTTTTCGGAATTTGCTGATATAGCCTCCAAGGGCCGGTTCAACTTAGTGTAGTTAAACCGGGACATTAGGTAATCAAGATTGTAGCAGTAGTATTAACTGAACAAATAGCCATTAGCCCCCAAGTGCCAAGTTGAATACTTGTATTGAGCTTGGGACTTTTCTGAATAATTGAAGAGCAAATATGCATTAGCCCCCAAGTACCAAGGGCATAACTTGTTATGTGGTTGGTACTTCAATTCTTGTACCGTTATCTAAATCGTATGACTGTCTATATGCAGGCTGAGCTGAACAAAAGGGAAAACCAAATTGCTGATCTGCAAGAAAATCTGAAGTGCCAACAAGCTGAAACCTCCAAAGCAAAAGAGGCATTAACCAGCGCTTTAAGCGCCATGGAACAGCTTACGGAGGGCTTCAAAAAGGAGTGGGCAGATTGGGCCACTGAAAAATCTGCTTTAACCAAACGAGTAGAAGATGCCGAGGCTACACTGAAACCGGTGGTGGACGAACTGACCAGCATAAAGCGGCAAGTGCATGCCATGACCGCTGCTATCTTTGGTATGTTGGTTTGATTTCTGGATTGATTCGGCCGTCTTATAGAGCTGCCGGTATGTTAACACTTTGTAATATTTCAGGGACACGCATTGGTCACTTGGGGTCAGATGTGCGGAAGAAATTGAAAGCCGCCTACACATTGATCGAACAATTGTACACTGGTGCACAGCGGATCATCTCTACTGCATCCCACAACAATCCGGCGCCCACTTTAATTCAGGACACTCTGAAGAGACTGTCGATGCTTCCTGCCCGAGTTGAAGAGCTGAAGAAATCTGCTGCTCGAACCAGTGCGATCAATGCCTTAATTCGGGCAAAAGCTTGGGTGCCGGATTTTGATCTTGTTGAAGCGGCTCAGGGCTATTCCAGCTTGAAGGAAGACGGGTCAGAGTTTAGTGAAGCGGATCTGCGAGCAATAAACCGGGAGGTGCATCCGCTAGCTTTTCAATTGGTTGAAGAAGCAGACTTGTCTCATTATCAAGAGCAATATGACAACCAAAACAAGCGAGTAGTTGCACCAATTCCTGAAGCGGAAAATCTTATCCCTCCAATCCGTAAGCATACTTACGCTCCCGATATTGAACCGTCGTTGCTGATCCATGATGAAGTTGTCTTTCAAGCATTAATGGGAATCGATTGGACAACTGTTGATTTCCACCTGCTGGGTAGAGAAGCTGAAGTTGAAGCGGCGCGGGATGACCCACAACCATCAGGCCAGGCTGGTGACCAAACTTGAACCGGAAGCCGGTTTAAACTGCTTCTCCTTTGCGAAAAAACAATGATCTTATTTAGGGCACCGTGTTGCCTTGTAATAGGCTAGCCGATACTCTTGATTTCGATATGCCTTCGTGCATAATTACTGCAACTTGTTCTTCCTTTGGGTGATGAACTTTCCAAAGTATTGTCTGCAATACAAAAAATCTTAAAGTGCCACCGCGGTTGTACCGTCAGGCGGAGTATGATGTCTGCATATGTGAAATCAAAATATCTGAAATTTAAGCATATGATCAAATCTTTGGGATACATAATACCTGCCATCGTTGGGCATGAAGTTGGCTTGGCCAATCTTGAAGCGAAGGTTTATAAACCCACACTGTTGGAGGAGATAGCAGCTCCTGTATATATATAATGCCGGTTTACCATGTAAACCGTGCCCGGTTACAATAAAACACCGTGTTACTCCGTAATAGGATGTTAATAAAAAATCAAACCGGGCAAATAGTCTCCGGATTAAAAATGGACCGTGTTCCGTCAATTGACAGTTTGAACCGGTTTAAAACTTTGTCGGTTTAAAAAACGCAACAAAAAGAAAGAAATATATATCAAAGAAAATTGTGAAGCAAAGGCAATGATAAAACCGTTCGCAAAAAGAGGCTTATTTGAGCCGATCAGATGGCCTTACCATGGTCGGACACGACCAAGCTCCCGATAGGTGTAGCTATGGTTCAAGTCAGCCAGGTCCCCAAATGAAACCGTGGCATTTATGCCGATCAAGAGGCGTGGCAATGGTTCGGGTTCGACCAAGCCCCCAAGTGATTCTGTGGCCTTAGGCCGATCAAGAGGCGTGACTGGTTCAAACTTGACCATGTCCCCAAGTGATCTGGTGGCTTTTGCCTATCAAAAGGTGTTGCATTGGTTCAGATACGACCAAGCCCCCAAGTGATTTTACATGATGCTTTGAAAAGCTAACTCAAGGGGTAAACCGGAGGCCGCTTTAGAACAACTCCGTGTAACCACACATGATGTAAAAGAACAGATACCCCGCTTTAGCTGAGGTTCCGGTTTATTATATTAATCATAATATATACATCGTCGTAATATGTACATAAGTAGAGCCAATGGCTCAGGTATAGTAAGGCCGAAGATGAGCTATGTTCCATGGCATGTTGGTCTCCTCCTCTGATGTACGTGAGTCTTTATGCTCTCGAATATCGATCAGATAGTATGACCCGTTGTGCAGATTCTTGCTGACCACGAAAGGTCCCTCCCAAGGTGGGGATAACTTATGCATATCAGTCTGATCTTGGATGATCCAAAGCACCAAATCTCCCTCTTGAAAGGTTCTGGTTCTAACTCGGCGACTGTGATAACGACAAAGATCTTGTTGGTAAATCGCCGAGCGAGCAGCTGCTATGTCATGCTCTTCATCCAACCGGTCCAAAGCATCTTGCCGTGCTGTCTCATTGTCCGCTTCAACATAAGCCGCCACACGAGGTGAATCATGACGGATATCACTAGGGAGAACCGCCTCCGCTCCATAGACCATGAAGAATGGTGTGTATCCTGTTGATCTGTTGGGTGTGGTATTGATGCTCCATAACACAGATGGTAACTCTTCTACCCAACAACCCGATGTTCTCTGCAAAGGAACCATAAGCCGGGGCTTGATGCCTCTCACGATCTCTTGATTAGCCCTTTCTGCTTAACCATTGGACTGTGGGTGCGCTACGGATGAAATGTCAAGCCGGATGTTCTCCCGTTCGCAGAACTCCTTCATGGCACCCTTGGACAAATTGGTACCATTATCTATGATGATACTGTGTGGAAAGACAAACCGGAAAATCACTTTTTTGATGAACTGAACCACCGTAGCCGCATCACACTTGCTAACAGGTTCTGCCTCCACCCACTTTGTAAACTTGTCAACCGCCACCAGGAGGTGGGTCTTCTTATCTTTGGACCTTTTGAAAGGCCCAACCATATCCAGCCCCCAAGTCGCAAACGGCCAAGTAATTGGAAACATTCTCAATTCTTGAACCGGCACATGGGCACGTCTTGAAAACTTGTGGCAACCGTCACATCGTCTGACCAGATCCTCTGCATCAGTATGAGCAGTTAACCAATAGAAGCCATGGCGGAATGCTTTAGCCACCAAAGATTTTGAACCGGCGTGGTGACCACAATCTCATTCGTGGATCTCACGCAAAATTTCACAGCCTCCTTCAAGAGACACACAGCGTTGAAACGCCCCTGATACACTGCAATGATGCAACTTGCCATTGACAATAGTCATGGACTTGGACCGCCGGATTATCTATCGGGCCAGAGTCTCATCCTCTGGTAACTCCCCCTGGTTCATGTACGCCAGGTAAGGAAGCGTCCAATCCGGAATGACATGAAGAGCTGCCACCAATTGAGCCTCCGGATCAGGAACAGCCAAATCCGCTTCACCAGGGAGCTTGACCGACGGGTTGTGCAGCACATCCAGAAAAACATTGGGCGGGACCGGTTTGCGCTGAGAGCCCAGCCGACTTAAAGCGTCCGCCGCTTCATTCTTCCGTCGGTCCACGTGGTCCACCTGATAGCCTTTAAAGTGACCTGCAACAGTATCCACCTCACGACGATATGCTGCCATGAGTGGGTCCTTGGAATCCCAAGTGCCAGACACTTGTTGAGCCACGAGTTCCGAGTCACCGAAGCACTTAACTCGACTTAGATTCATCTCCTTAGCCATCCGGAGACCATGGAGCAAGGCTGCATACTCAGCTGCATTGTTAGTACATGGGAACATTAAGCGGAGAATGTAACAAAACTTATCACCTCATGGGGAAGTTAATACGACTCCAGCCCCTGAGCCTTCCAATTGCCTGGATCCGTCAAAATGGATGGTCCAATATGTGTGATCCGGCTTTTCTTCAGGTGCTTGCAGTTCCGTCCAATCATTGATGAAATCAACAAGTGCTTGAGACTTAACCGCCGTCCGAGGCACATACTTCAACCCGTGCGGCCCAAGCTCTATAGCCCACTTGGCAATCCGGCCAGTCCCTTCCCGGTTCTGGATGATATCCCCCAAGGGAGCAGAACTGACCACCGTAATGGGGTGCCCTTGGAAGTATTGCTTAATGGGATCACATCATTAGGAGAATGATGTGATTGACTTGACCCATTCCGTTAGCTTAGCACTCGAACGTTTAGTATGTTGCTATTGCTTTCTTCATGACTTATACATGTTCCTATGACTATGAGATTATGCAACTCCCGTTTGCCGGAGGAACACTTTATGTGCTACCAAACGTCACAACGTAACTGGGTGATTATAAAGGTGCTCTACAGGTGTCTCCGAAGGTACTTGTTGGGTTGGCGTATTTCGAGAGTAGGATTTGTCACTCCGATTGTCGGAGAGGTATCTCTGGGCCCTCTCGGTAATGCACATCACATAAGCCTTGCAAGCATTGCAACCAATGAGTTAGTTGCGAGATGATGTATTACGGAACGAGTAAAGAGACTTGCCGGTAACGAGATTGAACTAGGTATTGAGATACCGACGATCGAATCTCGGGCAAGTAACACACCGATGACAAAGGGAACAACGTATGTTGTTATGCGGTCTGACCGATAAAGATCTTCGTAGAATATGCAGGAGCCAATATGAGCATCCAGGTTCCACTATTGGTTATTGACCGGAGACGTGTCTCGGTCAAGTCTACATTGTTCTCGAACCCGTAGGGTCCGCACGCTTAAGGTTTCGATGACAGTTATATTATGAGTTTATGAGTTTTGATGTGCCTAAGGAGTTCGGAGTCCCGGATGAGATTGGGGACATGATGAGGAGTCTCGAAATGGTCGAGACGTAAAGATCGATATATTGGACGACTATATTCGGACATCGGAAAGGTTCCGAGTGGTTCGGGTATTTTTCGGAGTACCGGGGAGTTACGGGAATACGGGGGAAGAAGTATATGGGCCTTATTGGGCTTTAGGGGAGAGGGAGAGGTAGGCCGCGTGCCCCCCCATTGACTAGTCCGAATTGGACTAAGGGGAGGGGCGGCGCCCCCTCCTTCCTTCTCTTCCCTCTTCCCCTTCCTTGTCTCCTACTCCTACTACATGGAAGGACTCCTAGTTGGACTAGGAAAGGGGGAATCCTACTCCCGGTGGGAATAGGACTCCCCTAGGGCGCGCCATAGAGAGGCCAGCCCTCCCCTCCTCCACTCCTTTATATACGGGGGCAGGGGGCACCCCATAGACACACAAGTTGATCTTCGTGATCGTTCTCTTAGCCGTGTGCGGTGCCCCCTCCACCATACTCCTCGATAATATTGTAGCGGTGCTTAGGCGAAGCCCTGCGACGGTAGAACATCAAGATCGTCACCACGCCGTCGTGCTGATGGAACTCTTCCCCAACATTCTGCTGGATCGGAGTCCGGGGATCGTCATCGAGCTGAACGTGTGCTAGAACTCGGAGGTGCCATAGTTTCGGTGCTTGATCGGTCGGGCCGTGAATACGTACGACTACATCAACCGTGTTATGCTAACGCTTCCGCTTCCGGTCTACGAAGGTACGTAGACAACACTCTCCCCTCTCGTTGCTATGCATCACCATGATCTTGCGTGTGCGTAGGAAATTTTTGAAATTACTACGTTCCCCAACAAATATACCTTTCACTTTGCCATCCTTCTTCTCCGCCAAATACTTGGGGCAGTTCCGCTTATAGTGACCAATCCCTTTCCAGTAGAAGCACTCAGTCTCAGGCTTAGGTCCAGACTTGGGTTTCTTCACTTGAGCAGCAACTAGCTTGCTGTTCTTCTTGAAGTTCCCCTTCTTCCCTTTACCCTTTTTCTTGAAACTGGTGGTCTTGTTGACCATCAACACTTGATGCTCCTTCTTGATTTCTACCTCCATAGCCTTTAGCATTGCGAAGAGCTTAGGAATCGTCTTATCCATCCCTTGCATATTATAGTTCATCATGAAGCTCTTGTAGCTTGGTGGCAGTGATTGAAGAACTCTATCAATGACACTATCATCAGGAAGATTAACTCCCAGTTGAGTCAAGTGGTTGTGGTACCCAAACCTTCTGAGTATATGTTCACTGACAGAACTATTATCCTCCATCTTGCAGCTGTAGAACTTATTGGAGACTTCATATATCTCAATCTGGGCATTTGCTTGAAATATTAACTTCAACTCCTGGAACATCTCATATGCTCCATGAAGTTCAAAATGTCGTTGAAGTTCCGGTTCTAATCCGTAAAGCATGGCACATTGAACTATCGAGTAGTCAGCAGCTTTGCTCTGCCAAGTGTTCACAACATCCGGCGTTGGTCCTGCATCGGGTTTTTCACCTAGCGGTGCTTCCAGGATGTAATTTTTCTGTGTAGCAATGAGGATAATCCTCAAGTTACGGACCCAGTCCGTGTAGTTGCTACCATCATCTTTCAACTTAGCTTTCTATAGGAATGCATTAAAATTTAACGGAACAATAGCACGGGCCATCTATCTACAACAACATAGACATGCAAAATACTATCAGATACTAAGTTCATGATAAATTGAAGTTCAATTAATGAAATTACTTAAGAACTCTCACTTAGATAGACATCTCTCTAATCATCTAAGTGATCACGTGATCCATATCAACTAAACCATGTTCGATCATCATGTGAGATGGAGTAGTTTTCAATGGTGAACATCACTATGTTGATCATATCTACTATATGATTCATGCTCGACCTTTAGGTCTCAGTGTTTTGAGGCCATATCTACATATGCTAGGCTCGTCAAGTTTAACCCGAGTATTCTACGTGTGCAAAACTGGCTTGCACCCATTGTATGTGAACGTAGAGCTTATCACACTCGATCATCACGTGGTGTCTCGGCACGACGAACTGTAGCAATGGTGCATACTCAGGGAGAACACTCATACCTTGCAATTTAGTGAGAGATCATCTTATAATGCTACCGTCGAACTAAGCAAAAGAAGATGCGTAAAGGATAAACATCAGATGCAATCAATATAAGTAATATGATATGGCCATCATCATCTTGTGCCTTTGATCTCCATCTCCAAAGCACCATCATGATCACCATCGCCACCGGCTTGACACCTTGATCTCCATCGGAGCATCGTTGTCGTCTCGCCAACTATTGCGTCTACGACTATCGTTACCGCTTAGTGATAAAGTAAAGCAATTACATGGTGATTGCATTTCATACAATAAAGCGACAACCATATGGCTCCTGCCAGTTGCCGATAACTGTGTTACAAAACATGATCATCTCATACAATAAACTTTAGCATCATGTCTTGACCATATCACATCACAACATGCCCTGCAAAAACAATTTTGACGTCCTCTACTTTGTTGTTGCAAGTTTTACGTGGCTGCTACGGGCTGAGCAAGAACCGTTCTTACCTACGCATCTAAAACCACAATGCGGTATAGTGATTGCTTTTTGATCTTCAAAAAGAACTCTGTTCATTGAATCCAATTCAACTAAAGTTGCAGAAACTGACACCCACCAGCCACCTATGTGTGAAGCACATCGGTAGAACCAGTCTCGCGTAAGCGTATGCGTAATGTCGGTCTGGGACGCTTCATCCAATAATACCGCTGAATCAAGAATTAACTAGCGACGACATGCAATATGTATATACCCACGCCCACAACTCCTTTGTGTTCTACTCGTGCATATAACATCTATGCATAAACCTGGCTCGGATACCACTGTTGGGTAACGCAGTAATTTCAAAAATTTCCTACGCGCACGCAAGATCATGGTGATGCATAGCAACGAGAGGAGATAGTATTGTCTACGTACCCTAGTAGACCGTAAGCGGAAGCGTTATGACAACGCGGTTGATGTAGTCGTATGTCTTTACGATCGACCGATCCTACTACCAAAAGTACGGCACCTCCGCGATCTGCACACATTCGACTCGGTGACGTCCCACGAACTCAGGATCCAACAGAGTGTCGAGGGAGAGCTTCGTCAGCACGACAACATGATGACGGTGATGATGATGCTACCGGAACAGGGCTTCGCCTAAGCACCTCTACAATATGACCGAGGTGGATTATGGTGGAGGGGGGCACCGCACACGGCTGGAAACAATCAACTTGTGTGTCCTAGGGTGCCCCTACCCCCGTATATAAAGGAGCAAGGGGGAGGCCGGCCGGCCTTGGGGCGCGCCAAGGAGAGGGAGGAGTCCTCCTCCTAGTAGGAGTTGGACTCCCCCTTTCCTAGTCCAACTAGGAAGAAGGAGGGGGAAGTAAAGAGAGGGAGAGAGGAAGGGAAAGAGGGGGCGCCGCTGCCCCCCCCCTCCTTGTCCAATTCGGACTCCCAAGGGGGGGCAGCCCTATGGCCCCTCCCCTCTCTCTTGCAAGGCCCATGTTGGCCCATTAGTTCCCCCAGGTGTTCCGATAACCCCCTGGCACTCCGATAATTATCCGGTGACCCCCGGAACTCATCCGGTGTCCGAATATAGTCATCCAATATATCAATATTTATGTCTCGACCATTTCGAGACTCCTCGTAATATCTGTTTTCACATTCGGGACTTATAACTACCTTCGATACATAAAAACACATAAACTCATAATACCGATCGTCACCGAACGTTAAGCGTGCGGACCCTACGGGTTCGAGAACTATGTAGACATGACCGAGACATGTCTCGGGTCAATAACCAATAGCGGAACCTAGATGTTCGTATTGGATCCCACATATTCTACGAAGATCTTTATCGGTCAAACCGCATAACGATATACATTTTTCCCTTTGTCATTAGTATGTTACTTGCCCGAGATTAGATCGTCGGTATCTCAATACCTAGTTCAATCTCGTTACCGGCAAGTCTCTTTACTCGTTCCGTAATGCATCATCCCGCAACTAAATCATTAGTCACATTGCTTGCAAGGCTTATATTGATGTGCATTACCGAGAGGGCCCAGAGATACCTCTCTGACAATCGGAGTGACAAATCCTAATCTCGATCCATGCCAACTCAAAAAACACCATCAGAGACACCTATAGAGCACTTTTATAATCACCCAGTTACATTGTGACGTTTGGTAGCACAAAAAGTGTTCCTCCGGTATTCTAGAGTTGCATGATCTCATAGTCATAGGAACATGTATAAGTTATGGAGAAAGCAATAGCAACAAATTAAACGATCATCGTGCTAAGCTAACGGAATGGGTCAAGTCAATCACATCATTCTCTAATGATGTGATCCCATCAATCAAATGACAACTCATGTCTATGGTTAGGAAACATAACCATCATTGATTCAACGAGCTTGTCAAGTAGAGGCATACTAGTGACATTCTGTTTGTCTATGTATTCACACATGTACTAAGTTTCCGGTTAATACAATTCTAGCATGAATAATAAACATTTATCATGATATAAGGAAATATAAATAACAACTTTATTATTGCCTCTAGGGCATATTTCCTTCACCCATTTGGTTTGCAGGATTTGTAAAATGCACCAACGTGCCATCTTCGATCTCGCATGATTAACATGGGCATTTGATTACAATCTAGAAACATGTAGCCTTCTTCACAAGAGGTTGGATTGGATGAAAAATTCCCTAAGAAAACTAGTATAGATGAATCCAAAGGAGAAATGCTTATGGACGATTGTAACCATATGAATGAAGCAACCAATATGGGGTGGGGGTGTATGTCCTAAAATCCTCCAAAATTCCTTCAGAAATCGTAGTACATTGTCATTGTAAACTTGGGAAAAGGTGCAAAAAATTGAACTCCCTTATGGTTAACATTTAATAGGAAAGGAGCATCACCTCGATATACAGCTTCTTCAGGCACGAAAAGCATTTCAGGCAACTGACAACTTGGTCAGGTTGGGGCCTTCAGATTCTACTGCCAAGACCTTCACTATGCCCAGATTCTGGGTGAAGCTTCGCTGGATGACAGGCGAACATACATCTTCAAAACTAGAAATAACGTTGATATCAAGAAGGAGAGGTATAAGGTGATTGTTGTACCTAAAAGTTGTAGTATTTGACAGACGAGTAGCCCACCACTTTCAATTTCGGCACAGAAATGACATTGATTCTTGTTGGACCTTGTTGATCAACTACAAGTGATCTCTCAAGTGAAGGTGTGTCCTGGATAACCATATTGTGGTCCACCTTTTGTGATCTCTCGTTGCAGCACCACCAACACACATAAATAGTCTGAAGAGTCATGGAGGTGATGTGCAAGGTACTCGAGTGCAGTACAACCGCGGAGAAGGCGCTCCATGTCATCCTTTGGGATGTGGACGGTTACGAGCTCGAGGTGCTTCAATCGTGGTAGAAAAAGGGCGGGCCTCACATTAAGGGTGGATTGCAGTTCATGAACTTGGCGAGGTGCAGAGTGGGCGCGAAGCGGAGCACGGACGTTGGCAGCAAGCGCATATGCCCATCATTAAAACTGAGCTTCTCGAGTTGATCTATGGCGGGGGATTGGAACCACTCATCAAGCTTGGCTCGGTCCTTGCCATTGGAACGGAACTTGCATGTGATAAGGCCTTTGATTGGGCCATGGTGACTGCCAAGGATCTGGGAGAACACATCCAAGCTTTGGCGATAGCCATGGCAGAGCTTGTGGGCGTCGAGGAGGTCAACATGGGTGAGGAGCCATAGGGGGCGCCACCGCCAGGAAAGGGCGGCTGTCCTCGCCCGAGATTTGATTGGAGAAGGGATATGATGACAATCAACATATCATCGGGGAGGTTGTTTATGAAGTCTAGGCATGTTGGAGTCGCTTTCAGTTTTTCTCAATCCGCCTCCGCTTGCTGGCAGCCTCGTTCTCCACCTCGTCGGCGGCGACGGAAACCTCTGTATCCATATTCACGTCGTGCTTCGGTGCTTCCGCTGCCCCGGCGTCGCCACTCCCTTCGATGGGGCGCTTCGGCGGCATCCTCGTACACTAATGGCTTTGAGGACTCAGAGCGGCGTCGAGGATGCGGACGGAGAGAGAGGATTGTGTGTGTGGCGAGGATGGGGGAGGGGTGCGGCCGCTCCGTAGTGCCATTATTATAGACTAGTGGGAGCGAGGCGGGCGGCGGTCCAAGGCTGTCTCGCTTCCTGGTGAGAATGACTGCTTAATCTCTACGAATGAAATCTATGCTTAATTACTGAATTTCAGTTGCAAAAAATAGATAGTGCTATTGATTTTTAGCTGCATATTTTGACAACTAGCAGTGTCTCTTGGCTTAGCGTCGAAGTCTGGCTTTAATTTGCATACCATGATCGGAATCATTTGCATTGAAGAGATGCATAGATCATGGGTTGAACAGCTTGTACGCTTCCCGATGAGTCTGCGCATCGGACTACACTCGCACGCCTCCCGTTCAGTCAAGCAGCTGTCCACATGGCACCTCCTATAGCCATTAAAACCACACATAGCGTCACGTGAATGGTTAACAGAACGCACACGGTTTGAATTATACAAACGTTTGAGATATTAAAGTGGTAGCTATTTTTTCAAAATGCCTTTGTTGGCAGTTATTCGAGTGCGCCTTCTCTCAAAATGGACACGAAAAATACCACAGCATGTCGGGTGCCATTCCATGAAAGCATGCCAAGTTTCATGAATTTCATACGTGTCCTGGATTTACTAGAATTTAAAAACAAAGTATCTCAATGTTTTGTCCGCAATCAACGGTGCCCTGGTGTTTGAAATTCATTCCAATTTCTTGCATGGGACCTAAGCATGCACCCAAGGACACAGATTTAAATTTTCAACCAATTTATATGCATTAGAGCATGTGCATGTAGTTCAAATTTGAATTATGCACATAAAATGCATTGAAAACTCAATTAATGCATAAAAATGTCCGAACGAACCCTGAAAAATCCCAAAAATTGACACAACACTCCTGTTGTTCTATGTTGACACGAGAAATTTTTTGAAAGCAATAAGAGGCAATGGATATTTATTCGTCCCCAAAGGTGGGACATTTCCTACCGAAATCATCACGCTTGTTGTGAGAAGCTCTGGTTTGTGAGAAGCATATCCGCAAACCTGCCCCAAATGGGACAAAAAATTTACCACGGTATGTTGATGTCGCTCCATGATAGCATGCCAAGTTTCATGAATTTCGGACGAGCTTTGGATTTACTAGAATTTAAAAACCAAGTATCTCAATGTTTGCGGCCGAATGACCGTGGCAGGGTATTTCACATTCATTCTCATTTCTTGCATGGGACCTAAGCATGCACCCAAGGACACATATTTGAATTTTCAACCAATTTATATGCATTGGAGCATGTGCATGTACTTCAAATTTGAATTATGCACATAAATGCGTTGGAAACTCAATTAATGCATAAAAATGTCCAAACGAACCCCGAAAAATCCCAAAAATTGACACAACACTCATGTTGTTCTATGTTGACACGAGAAAAAAATTTGAAAGCAATAAGAGGCAATAGATATCGTTTCGTCCCTAAAGGTGGGACGTTCCCTATCAAAACCATCTGGCTTGTTGTGAGATGCTCTAGTTTGTGAGAAGCCTATCCCCAAGCCTGCCCCAAATGGGACAAAAAATTTACCACAGCATGTTGATGCCACTCCATGATAGCATGCCAAGTTTCATGAATTTCAGACGAGTTTTGGATTTACTAAAATTTAAAAACAAGGTATCTCAATGTTTGCAGTCGAGTGACGGTGACAGGGTATTTGACATTCATTCTCATTTTTTGCATGGGACCTAAGCATGCACCCAAGGACAAAGATTTGATTTTTTAACCAATTCATATGCACCAGAGCATGTGCATGTAGTTCAAATTTGAATTATGCACATAAATGCATTGAAAACTCACTTAATGCATAAAAATGTCCAAATGAACCCTGAAAAATAAAACAATAACACAACACTCATGTTGTTCTATGTTGACACGAGAAATTTTTTGAAAGCAATAAGAGGCAATGGATATTGTTTCGTCCCCAAAGGTGGGGCGTTTCCTACCAAAACCATCATGCTTGTTGTGAGAAGCTTCGGTTTGTGAGAAGCATATACCCAAACATGCCCCAAATGGGACAAAAAATTTACCACGGCATGTTGATGCCGCTCCATGATAGCATGCCAAGTTTCATGAATTTCAGATGAGTTTTGGATTTACTAGAATTTATAAACCAGGTATCTCAATGTTTGTGGCCGAGTGATGGTGGTAGGGTGTTTGACATTCATTCCCATTTCTTGCATGGGACCTAAGTATGTACCCAAGGACAAAGATTTGATTTTTCAACCAATTTATATGCACTGAAGCATGTGCATGTAGTTCAAATTTGAATTATGCACGTAAATGCATTGAAAACTCACTTAATGCATAACAATGTCCAAACGAACCCTGAATAATTCCAATTCTTTTTGGACACACATATAGTTGCATGTTCACTGCAGATAAAAATATCTAGCAATTCAAACACCGGCCATCGCCACTGTGACCCCATTATGTAATTCAAATCAAGAAGAAAAGTCAAATAGATCCCACACCGTTTATTATAACCAACCGTGTGAGATGCAGCGTAAAATATCTTGGAGCATCGTTGGAATATAGTATGCATACGGCTTACGCGAGAAGGTGTGCGACTATAGTCCACAGCCCACTCTGAATAAGGGACCGTGTCTGATGACACTTTGCGCGCCAGTTTTTTCGCTAAAGAGATTTCAAATTTTCGGCTTTCGCGGAAATATCTACCTCCCCGCCCCCTCCCACTTACCAAAAGCCACATTTCTCCTGTTTCTACCTTCCTTTCCAAGTTGAAACCTTCACTCCTTGCTTGCAGCACCGCCTCCTCGCCGACGACCCTCCTTCACGCTGCTCGGCCTCGCCTATCCAGGCAGGTAATCCACACCCAACCCCCATCCTCCTCCTCCTTCCACATCCTACATGCCCCGACCGCCGGCGCGAGCGCGACACCTTCCACCAAAATCACTGACCCCTCCAACAAATAAGCGCCGGCCTAAGCCATGGTGCACGTAGTATAGCCAGGATCTCAAGGAGCATTTGGCAGCGGAGAAGCAAATCACGGCCGCACGTGCGGATGAGGTCGCGATGGCTGCCATTCGTGCCGACCCCCAGATCTTGTTGGAGCACCTCGCCGTCGAGGCCACCGTTGACGCCTCGCGTGCCGACGCCGTGACGCCGTTGGCTGCTTTAAACGACAGTTCGTGGCATTTTCTCGAGGCCACCGTCGGTGCCTTCGACAAAGACTACGAGGTGTTTTCTCAGTGTGCACGTGCTTACCTCATCTCGAGAGCCTGGAGGTTGGTGCCTGGAGTGGCTCAGGCAACTCACGACTACAACAAGGGCACCCATGATGTGGAGGCCTCAGCCTCTTCCATGTCCAAGGAGCCAATCGTCATCGATATCTTCGACAATGAGGAGTAGCTTGTCTTATTAACTCACTATAAGGAACCATGTTCAGTTTGCTAGCTACTGCCTTTCCTTAACAAATTCTAGTGAATTGTGCTATCTACTTTTACCATGCAATCTTCTGCTATAGTGCATATGTTCTATATGTCCTGCAATGTGGTGTTTAGTTAACTGCTTGATTCAATTCTGTAAATGTGATGTTCAATTCTTCAAGGTGCAATATTTCCAAGTTGTTAAACATGCTTTGTTTGGTTAACTGTTTGATCTTCTATTACGAGTATGTTATATTGTGCAATGTGGTGCTCAGTTAACGTTTGGTTCATTTGTTGTGGTGTTTAGTTAACTGCTTGGTTAAATTCTGCAATGCGATGTTCAATTGTTGTGGCTGCATTCTGTTATTGTATACCATGTGAGAAATAAATCGAATTTGGATGTACTAAATACATGAGAAACAAATACAATTGCTATATTTCCAAGTTGTTAAGCATGCTTTGTTTGGTCAACTGTCTGATCTTCTATTAGGAGTATGTTATATTGTGCAATGTGGTGCTCAGTTAACGTTCGGTTCATTTGTTGTCGTGTTTACTTAACTGCTTGGTTCAATTCTGCAATGTGAAGTTCAATTGTTGTGGCTGCATTCTATTATTGTATACCATGTGAGGAATAAATCGAATTTGGTTGCACTTAATACATGAGAAACATATACAAGTGCTATATTTCCTAGTTCTTAATCATGCATGGTTTGGATAAATGGGTTTTCCATGTGGCTTGAATTAATCTGATGAATATGCAATGTGCTTATTTATCATCAACATATTTTACTGATAGCATGCAAACCTTACTTAACCTGATGACTAACTACCTTATATGTGTTGCATGGAAACAATGGGAAGCACTGAGGTTTACAAGATGGTACTAACTATTATACCTTGCCTTTTTTTATTCCTTTGCCCCATTTCCAATATAGAGAAGATATTTATGCATATCCTTGTTTTCAGGGTTCACTAACGATTACCTCTCAAACCACCTCTGTGGTCAGGAGGCGAGGAAAGTTTTCATACAACACCCACGGTTCAATATTGAAGTGTTCCTGAAGAGGTCGAAGGATGAACGGTCAATCATCCACACGCACTGGCCTAAAGTTGCAAAGACCTTCAACATGAATGAAGGTTCAATATTCGCCTTCCACTTTAGCAGTTTTCCAAATGAGATGCATCTCCCTATGTACCGTCTATGATGCTAATTTCAAAAGATTCTAGATGTTGCACGTGAAACTTGCTGCTGGTGCAGTTTTGTAATGGGGTAGCTGAGTGCTGAAGCTATATCATGTTGTACTCCAATGTATTTCAATTATGAAATCCTGCTTCCTTAATATGGAAATGGTATTATGTGCTTAATATGAATGTCAATTAGATTAGTAAATGGATTATTAATAATAGGGCAATTAACCCGCTAATTGGCCAATGAGCTTGCTAATTGGGTTTTCCTATTGAAAACGGTTATTGAGAAAACACCATGGGCGATGACCTCAGGCAACGCACACAGTTTCTAGAAATAAACCGTGTTGGATCAATGAACAATCACACACGACATTCTCTTGAAAACTGTTTGCGTTATGCCACCTTGCACAAACATTTTCCTTGGAGTGACTCTGTGGGATGTATATACAAATGGAAACGTTTAGCGGGGACTGACTGTGTGGGATGTACTTACGACCCGAAATGATTTCGCATGTATAATTGTATTTTTTAGCACTACTGTACGCATTTCTGTATTTGACTGCTCGTCGGCCGCACACGACCTCATTTTGCCGAGCGTGTGTGCCAGGAGGGCATATCCTCGATGGTTTCTAGATCGTGTGGGAAGGACCCCCTATCACCCACACTCACTAGGTGACGGTTCCGAACGCCATTGCGGAAAGGGGTTAAAAACCGTTTGTATAGCACTGACGCGTACCAGTGATTAGTAACCATTTTGCAGAGACACTCAACAACCGAATTGAACATATGAACCCTGAAGAAGTCATAGGCAGGACGAGGCCATCCACGTCGCCTTGAAATCGCTCGTGCCACCGCCTGTAAATTCCGTGCCCCACCAAGGGCATTTTAGTCATTTCACGCACAGGCATATAAAACTCAACCTACCCGTGGACAAACCCTAGGCGTCACCCGCTCGCGCACTCTCCTCCCCCTCCTGCCTCTTCTCTTCCCCGCCTCCTCTTCCTGTGGCCGCCTCCGCTCCGCACTCTCCTCCCCCTCCTGCCTCTTCTCTTACCCGCCTCCTCCTCATGTCACCGCCTCCGCTCCTGCTGTCGCTGCCTTGCCGCCCCAAACCCCTGCCACAGCGGAGAGAAATCCATGGCGGTGGACAAGCCGGCAGCGGCGGGGTCTCCTCCTCGCCCGCGTCCTTCTCTTTGCTGGGGCGGTCAGGGCACGGACAAGGACAAGGGGCTGCAGGAGGTGAAGAACAGCTATGCCTCGATGGACGAGTACCTAGGCATCTTCGAGCCGCTGCTCTTCGAGGAGGGCAAAGCATAGATCCTCCAGGGTCACAGAAACGAGGACGAGGGGGAGGAGGAGGATGGTGGGCTTTGCTACACTTGCCGCTTGTGTGGATTTCTCGATTTCTGCCTCTTGGTTTATTATAAGTAGTTCTTGGTTTTGTGTTTTGTGATCTATTTGAGTAGAGATTAGCCTGGACTAGCACAGAGGGGTGGTGAGATCATCTGCGGAGTCCGAGGGTTTCCACAAGTTGTCCATGCTGGTGTCCGATGGCCTCCACGACATTGTTTCACTGCCAGAGAATGTCCTCCTCCTGCTCTCCAAAGAGAAAGTTGTTGGAGAACATAGTAATTTCAAAAAAAATCCTATGCACACGCAAGATCATGGTGATGCATAGCAACGAGAGGGGAGAGTGTGATCTACGTACCCTTGTAGACCGACAGCGGAAGCGTTATGACAACGCGGTTGATGTAGTCGTACGTCTTCACGGCCCGACCGATCAAGCACCGAAACTACGTCACCTCCGAGTTTTAGCACACGTTCAGCTCGATGACAGTCCCCAGACTCAGATCCAGCAAAGTGTCGGGGAAGAGTTCCGTCAGCACGACGGCGTGGTGACAATCTTGATGTTCTACCGTCGCAAGGCTTCGCCTAAGCACCGCTACAATATTATCGAGGATTATGGTGGAAGGGGGCACCGCACACGGCTAAGAAAATGATCACGTGGATCAACTTTTGTGTCTAGGGGTGTCCCCTGCCCCCGTATATAAAGGAGCAAGGGGAGGAGGCCGGCCGGCCCTATAGGCGCGCCAAGGAGGAGGACTCCTACTACGAGGGGGAAGGAAGTGGGGAGGGAGAAGGAAAGGGGGGCGTCGCCCCCCCTCTCCTAGTCCAATTCGGACCAGGGGGAGGAGGCGCGCGGCCCACCCTGGTTTCCCTTCTCTTTCTCCACTAAGGCCCATATGGACCATTACTTCTCCCGGGGGGGGTTCCGGTAACCCTCCGGTACTCCGGTTTTCTCCGAAATCACCCGGAACACTTCCGGTGTCCGAATATAGCCGTCCAATATATCAATCTTTATGTCTCGACCATTTCGAGACTCCTCATTATGTCCGTGATCACATCCGGGACTCCGAACTAACTTCGGTACATCAAAACTCATAAACTCATAATATAACTGTCATCGAAACCTTAAGCATGCGGACCCTACGGGTTCGAGAACAATGTAGACATGACCGAGACATGTCTCCGGTCAATAACCATTAGCGGAACCTGGATGCTCATATTGGCTCCTACATATTCTACGAAGATTTTATCGGTTAGACCGCATAACAACATATGTTGTTCCCTTTGTCATTGGTATTTTACTTGCCCGAGATTCGATCGTCGGTATCTCAATACCTAGTTCAATCTCGTTACCGGCAAGTCTCTTTACTTGTTTCGTAATACATCATCTCGCAACTAACTCATTAGTTGCAATGCTTGCAAGGCTTATGTGATGTGCATTACCGAGAGGGCCCAGAGATACCTCTCCGACAATCGGAGTGACTAATCGTAATCTCGAAATATGCCAACCCAACATTTACCTTTGGAGACACTTGTAGAGCTCCTTTATAATCACCTAGTTACGTTGTGACATTTGGTAGCACACAAAGTGTTCCTCCGGCAAACGGGAGTTGCATAATCTCATAGTCATAGGAACATGTATAAGTCATGAAGAAAAGCAATAGCAACATATTAAATGATCGGGTGCTAAGCTAATGGAATGGGTCATGTCAATCATATCATTCTCCTAATAATGTGATCCCGTTAATCAAATGACAACACATGTCTATGGTTAGGAAACATAACCATCTTTGATTAACGAGCTAGTCAAGTAGAGGCATACTAGTGACGTTTAGTTTGTCTATGTATTCACACAAGTATTATGTTTCCGGATAATACAATTCTAGCATGAATAATAAACATTTATCATGATATAAGGAAATAAAATAATAACATTATTATTGCCTCTAGGGCATATTTCCTTCAGTCTCCCACTTGCACTAGAGTCAATAATCTAGATTACACAGTAATGATTCTAACACCCATGGAGCTTTGGTGCTGATCATGTTTTGCTCGTGGAAGAGGCTTAGTCAATGGGTCTGCAACATTCATATCCGTATGTATCTTGCAAATCTCTATGTCTCCCACCTGGACTAGATCCCGGATGGAATTGAAGCGTCTCTTGATGTGCTTGGTCCTCTTGTGAAATCTGGATTACTTTGCCAAGGCAATTGCATCAGTATTGTCACAAAACATTTTCATTGGACCCGATGCACTAGGTATGACACCTAGATCGGATATGAACTCCTTCATCCAGACTCCTTCGTTTGCTACTTCCGAAGCAGCTATGTACTCCGCTTCACATGTAGATCCCGCCACAACGCTTTGTTTAAAATTGCACCAACTGACAGCTCCACCGTTTAATGTAAACACGTATCAGGTTTGCGATTTAGAATTGTCCGGATCAGTGTCAAAGCTTGCATCAACGTAACCATATACGATGAGCTCTTTGTCACCTCCATATATGAGAAACATATCCTTAGTCCTTTTCAGGTATTTCAGGATGTTCTTGACCGCTGTCCAGTGATCCACTTCTGGATTACTTTGGTACCTCCCTGCTAGACTTATAGCAAGACACACATCAGGTCTAGTACACAGCATTGCATACATGATAGAGCCTATGGCTGAAGCATAGGGAACATCTTTCATTTTCTCTCTATCTTCTGCATTGGTCGGGCATTGAGTCTTACTCAATTTCACACCTTGTAACACAGGCAAGAATCCTTTCTTTGCTTGATCCATTTTTGAACTTCTTCAAAATTTTGTCAAGGTATGTGCTTTGTGAAAGTCCAATTAAGCGTCTTGATCTATCTCTATAGATCTTAATGCCTAATATGTAAGCAGCTTCACTGAGGTCTTTCATTGAAAAACTCTTATTCAAGTATCCCTTTATGCTATTCAGAAATTCTATATCATTTCCGATTAGTAATATGTCATCTACATATAATATCATAAATGCTACAGAGCTCCCACTCACTTTCTTGTAAATACAGGCTTCTCCAAAAGTATGTACAAAACCAAATGCTTTGATCACACATTCAAAGCATTTATTCCAACTCCGAGAAGCTTGCACCAGTCCATAAATGGATCGCTGGAGCTTGCATACTTTGTTAGCTCCCTTTGGATCGACAAAACCTTCCGGTTGCATCATATACAACTCTTCTTCCAGAAATCCATTCAGGAATGCAATTTTGACATCCATCTGCCAAATTTCATAATTATAAAATGCGGCAATTTCTAACATGATTCGGACAGACTTAAGCATCGCTACGGGTGAGAAGGTCTCATCATAGTATATCCCTTGAACTTGTCGAAAACCTTTTGCGACAAGTCGAGCATTGTAGACAGTAATATTACCGTCAGCGTTAGTCTTCTTCTTGAAGATCCATTTATTCTCAATTGCTTACCGATCATTGGGCAAGTCAACCAAAGTCCATACTTTGTTTTCATACATGGATCCCATCTCAGATTTCATGCCTTCAAGCCATTTTGTGGAATCTGGGCTCACCATCGCTTCTTCATAGTTCGTAGGTTCATCATGATCTAGTAGCATGACTTCCAGAACAGGATTACCGTACCGCTCTGGTGTGGATCTTACTCTGGTTGATCTACAAGGTTCAGTAGTATCTTGTTCTGAAGTTTCATGATCATCATCATTAGCTTCCTCACTAATTGGTGTAGGTGTCACAGAAACTGGTTTCTGTGATGTACTACTTTCCAATAAGGGAGCAGGTACAGTTACCTCATCAAGTTCTACTTTCCTCCCACTCACTTCTTTCGAGAGAAACTCCTTCTCTAGAAAGTTTCCGAATTTAGCAACAAAAATCTTGCCTTCGGATCTGTGATAGAAGGTGTATCCAATAGTTTCCTTTGGATATCCTATGAAGACACATTTCTCCGATTTGGTTTCGAGCTTATCAGGTTGAAGCTTTTTCACATAATCATCGCAGCCCCAAACTTTCAAAAACGACAACTTTGGTTTCTTGCTAAACCACAGTTCATAAGGCGTCGTCTCAACGGATTTTGATGGTGCCCTATTTAACGTGAATGCAGTCGTCTCTAGAGCATATCCCCAAAACGATAGCGGTAAATCAGTAAGAGACATCATAGATCGCACCATATCTAGTAAAGTATGATTACGACGTTCGGACACACCATTATGCTGTGGTGTTCCGGGTGGCGTGAGTCGCGAAACTATTCCGCATTGTTTCAAATGTACACCAAACTCGTAACTCAAATATTCTCCTCCACGATCAGATCGTAGGAATTTTATTTTCTTGTTACGATGATTTTCAACTTCACTCTGAAATTCTTTGAACTTTTCAAACGTTTCAGACTTATGTTTCATTAAGTAGATATACCCATATCTGCTTAAGTCATCTGTGAAGGTGAGAAAATAACGATATCCGCCACGAGCCTGGACATTCATCGGACCACATACATCTGTATGTATGATTTCCAACAAATCTGTTGCTCTCTCCATAGTACCGGAGAACGGTGTTTTTGTCATCTTACCCATAAGGCACGGTTCGCAAGTACCAAGTGATTCATAATCAAGTGGTTCCAAAAGTCCATCAGTATGGAGTTTCTTCATGCGCTTTACACCGATATGACCCAAACGACAGTGCCACAAATAAGTTGCACTATCATTATCAACTTTGCATCTTTTGGCTTCAACATTATGAATATGTGTGTCACTACTATCGAGATTTAATAAGCATAGACCACTCTTTAAGGGTGCATGACCATAAAAGATATTACTCATATAAATAGAACAACCATTATTCTCTGATTTAAATGAATAACCGTCTCGCATCAAACAAGATCCAGATATAATGTTCATGCTTAACGCTGGCACCAAATAACAATTATTTAGGTCTGATACTAATCCCGAAGGTAGATGTAGAGGTAGCGTGCCGACCGCGATCACATCGACTTTGGAACCATTTCCCACGCGCATGGTCACCTCGTCCTTAGCTAATCTTCGCTTAATCCGTAGTCCCTGTTTCAAGTTGCAAATGTTAGCAACAGAACCAGTATCAAATACCCAGGTGCTACTGCGAGCATTAGTAAGGTACACATCAATAACATGTATATCACATATACCTTTGTTCACCTTTCCATCCTTCTTATCCGCCAAATACTTGGGGCAGTTCCGCTTCTAGTGACCAGTCTGCTTGCAGTAGAAGCACTCAGTTTCAGGCTTAGGTCCAGGTTTGGGTTTCTTCTCTTGAGTAGCAACTTGCTTGTTGTTCTTTTTGAAGTTCCCCTTCTTCTTTCCTTTGCCCTTTTTCTTGAAACTAGTGGTCTTGCTGACCATCAACACTTGATGCTCCTTGATTTCTACCTCCGCAGCTTTCAACATTGCGAAGAGCTCGGGAATAGTATTATTCATCCCTTGCATATTATAGTTCATCACGAAGCTCTTGTAGCTTGGTGGCAGTGGTTGGAGAATTCTGTCAATGACGCAATCATTTGGAAGATTAACTCCCAATTGAACCAAGTGATTATTATACCCAGACATTTTGAGTATATGCTCACTGACAGAACTGTTCTCCTCCATCTTGTAGCTATAGAACTTATTGGAGACTTCATATCTCTCAATCCGGACATTTGCTTGAAATATTAACTTCAACTCCTGGAACATCTCATATGCTCCATGACGTTCAAAACGTCGTTGAAGTCCCGATTCTAAGCCGTAAAGCATGGCACACTGAACTATCGAGTAGTCATCAGCTTTGCTCTGCCAGACGTTCATAACATCTGGTGTTGCTCCAGCAGCAGGCCTGGCACCCAGCGGTGCTTCCAGGACGTAATTCTTCTGTGCAGCAATGAGGATAATCCTCAAGTTACAGACCCAGTCCGTGTAATTGCTACCATCATCTTTCAACTTTGCTTTCTCAAGGAACGCATTAAAATTCAATGGAACAACAACATGGGCCATCTATCTACAATCAAAAATAAACAAGCAAGATACTATCAGGTACTAAGTTCATGATAAATTTAGGTTCAATTAATCATATTATTAAAGAACTCCCACTTAGATAGACATCCATCTAATCCTCTAAGTGATTACGTGATCCAAATCAACTAAACCATGTCCGATCATCACGTGAGATGGAGTAGTTTCATTGGTGAACATCACTATGTTGATCATATCTACTATATGATTCACGCTCGACCTTTCGGTCTCCGTGTTCTGAGGCCATATCTGTATATGCTTGGCTCGTCAAGTATAACCTGAGTATTCCGCGTGTGCAACTATTTTGCACCCGTTGTATTTGAACGTAGAGCCTATCACACTCGATCATCACGTGGTGTCTCAGCATGAAGAACTTTCACAACGGTGCATACTCAGGGAGAACACTTCTTGATAATTAGTGAGAGATCATCTTAAAATGCTGCCGTCAATCAAAGCAAGATAAGATGCATAAAAGATAAACATCACATGCAATCAATATAAGTGATATGATATGGCCATCATCATCTTGTGCTTGTGATCTCCATCTTCGAAGAACCGTCGTGATCACCATCGTCACCGGCGCGACACATTGATCACCATCATAGCATCATTGTCGTCTCGCCAATCTTATGCTTCCACGACTATCGCTACCACTTAGTGATAAGGTAAAGCATTACAGCGCAATTTCATTGCATACAATAAAGCGACAACCATATGGCTCCTGCCAGTTGCCAATAACTTGGTTACAAAACATGATCATCTCATACAATAAATTTTAGCATCATGTCTTGACCATATCACATCACAACATGCCCTGCAAAAACAAGTTAGACGTCCTCTACTTTGTTGTTGCAAGTTTTACGTGGTTGCTACAGGCTTAAGCAAGAACCAATCTTACCTACGCATCAAAACCACAACGATAGTTTGTCAAGTTGGTGTTGTTTTAAACTTCGCAAGGACCGGGCGTAGCCACACTCAGTTCAACTAAAGTTGGAGAAACTGACACCCGCTAGCCACCTCTGTGCAAAGCACGTCGGAAGAACCGGTCTCGTGTAAGCGTACGCGTAATGTCGCTCCGGGCCGCTTCGTCCAACAATACCGCCTAACCAAAGTATGACATGCTGGTAAGCAGTATGACTTATATCGCCCACAACTCACTTGTGTTCTACTCGTGCATATAACATCAACACATAAAACCTAGGCTCGGATGCCACTGTTGGGGAACGTAGTAATTTCAAAAAATTCCTACGCACACGCAAGATCATGGTGATGCATAGCAACGAGAGGGGAGAGTGTGATCTACGTACCCTTGTAGACCGACAGCGGAAGCGTTATGACAACGCGGTTGATGTAGTTGTACGTCTTCACAGCCCGACCGATCAAGCACCGAAACTACGGCACCTCCGAGTTTTAGCACACGTTCAGCTCGATGACGATCCCCGGACTCCGATTCAGCAAAGTGTCGGGGAAGATTTCCGTCAGCATGACGGCATGGTGACGATCTTGATGTTCTACCGTCGCAGGGCTTCGCCTAAGCACCGCTACAATATTATCGAGGATTATGGTGGAAGGGGGCACCGCACACGGCTAAGAAAACGATCACGTGGATCAACTTGTGTGTCTAGGGGTGTCCCCTGCCCCCGTATATAAAGGAGCAAGGGGAGGAGGCCGGCCGGCCCTATAGGCGAGCCAAGGAGGAGTCCACCTCCTAGTAGGACGTAGGACTCCTACTAGGAGGGGGAAGGAAGTGGGGAGGGAGAAGGAAAGGGGGGCGCCCCCCCCTCCTAGTCCAATTCGGACCAGGGGGGAGGAGGCGTGCGGCCCACCCTGGCTGCCCTTCTCTTTCTCCACTAAGGCCCATATGGCCAATTACTTCTCCCGGGGGGGTTCCGGTAACCCTCTGATACTCCAGTTTTCTCCGAAATCACCCGAAACACTTCCGGTGTCCGAATATAGCCGTCCAATATATCAATCTTTATGTCTCGACCATTTCGAGACTCCTCGTTATGTCCGTAATCACATCCGGGACTCCGAACTAACTTCGGTACATCAAAACTCATAAACTCATAATATAACTGTCATCGAAACCTTAAGCGTGCGTACCCTACGGGTTCGAGAACAATGTAGACATGACCGAGACATGTCTCCGGTCAATAACCAATAGCGGAACCTGGATGCTCATATTGGCTCCTACATATTCTATGAAGATCTTTATCGGTCAGACCGCATAACAACATCGTTGTTCCCTTTTTCATCGGTATGTTACTTGCCCGAGATTCGATCGTCGGTATCTCAATACCTAGTTCAATCTCGTTACCGGCAAGTCTCTTTACTCGTTTCGTAATACATCATCTCGCAACTAACTTATTAGTTGCAATGCTTGCAAGGCTTATGTGATGTGCATTACCGAGAGGGCCCAGAGATACCTCTCCGACAATCGGAGTGACAAATCCTAATCTCGAAATACGCCAACCCAACATTTACCTTTGGAGACACCTGTAGAGCTCCTTTTTAATCACCCAGTTACGTTGTGACGTTTGGTAGCACACAAAGTGTTCCTCCGGTAAACGGGAGTTGCATAATCTCATAGTCATAGGAACATGTATAAGTCATGAAGAAAAGCAATAGCAACATACTAAACAATCGGGTGCTAAGCTAATGGAATGGGTCATGTCAATCACATCATTCTCCTAATAATGTGATCCCATTAATCAAATGACAATACATGTCTATGGTTAGGAAACATAACCATCTTTGATTAACGAGCTAGTCAAGTAGAGGCATACTAGTGACGTTTAGTTTGTCTATGTATTCACACAAGTATTATGTTTCCGGATAATACAATTCTAGCATGAATAATAAACATTTATCATGATATAAGGAAATAAAATAATAATATTATTATTGCCTCTAGGGCATATTTCCTTCAAAAGTAAGTTCCATGCTAGTAGGAAGCAGACAACATCCCAGCCAATTTAGTGGATATTATATTGTGCTGACTGCCGAACACTCTATAAATGTACATACCATATTAAGTATGGATGTTTTCAGATAAATTCTTAGGGTAATTCGATCAGTCCATCAGATCTATGTAGCATTAGTCTTGATTGCAGTTTCCCCATATTTACTGTGCACCATACTTATGCAGATATTGTTTGGGTTGATTCCTACACCAAGTCGTGTTGCTATACAAATAACTCACTTGTTTGGCGGTGCCATGGTGTCCCTCTCCAGGTTAGCTGAAACCTTCTTCCCCCATCATTCCTCTGCTTTTCATAATTGTGCCACTGAGTTGTAGGTTAGTCGGAAATGTTGCATGAGGCAGAACAAGAATAAGAGCATTTGTCAGCCTTTTCATGTGCAGGTTCAGTAGCGGGCAATGCTCGAGTTAAGAGTTGGGTGCATAGCATATATATACATATGAAACGGATGTGAGCAGCAGCAGAGAGGGGATATCTATCTGACTGTCATACTTCCCTGACTTGGGTTTGTCATTCCCGTCAGCGTCCGCTTCCTTCATTGGTTGTCGCTTGTTTGTACAATAGTGTTGCTATGAATAGTGCAGAGGCAGCGGGCTTCTTTTTTCCATAATGTACTTTGATTAGTGTCTTGAAACTCCAGATTGGAGATTTCTAGCTAGAGAAAGAGAATGAAATACATATACTAATATCATTGATTTTACATGCTCAGTACAGTAGGAAGAATTGCAAGAATTTGTATGACAATTTTGAATTCTTTTCAAAATGAACGGGTCATATGCTAAAGCAAACAATTTATGTATTGTTTTCTAGGAGTTTGGATCATTGTGAGAACATTTTTTTTGGAGTTTGGACTACTCACCGCTTGTAGCGCCCCATGAGGGCCGCTTGCTCTGCAGGTGCCTCCCGGCACTTGGTTTAATCTCTCTTGATGCTAGATGCTTGATGATTCGCCTCTTTGAAATAGAACATATGATCTGGTACTAATCTGTCATGCTAGCATGTATGTGTTCTTTCTTAGGATTCTTATGAATATTTAGGGGTTTTAGCTATGTTGTTGATCAAGTACGGGTGCTCGTACCTGGTTAAGTCATTAAAATAAGAATCAATAATTAATTTTACAGCACTGAGAACTCCGGAGTTGTGCTCTCTCTTTGATCATTTCGCGGCTTCAATATATCTGATATCTCTTTTTTGTTATATATATTTATCTTTTCGACCCTAATTCAGAAGCACCATTTCATGATGTAATTTCTCTAGGACTGTGACTTATGGGCTGTGGATGCAGGATTAAGGACATGTACCTGCACTACAACGAGAGATCTGGGCTGCTGTCCCCGCTGATTGCGGAGGATATCTACAAAGTCATCATGAAGGTGAGGCCCATTTCTGACAGGAAATCTCTCAAGATAACTGTTCTTATATATAAATAGACGGGTGGCAGTCGAATATAATATTTTTGCTCTGAATCTACTGTTCCATTACATCTATTTAATCTCCATAGGAATAGGTCTGGTGTTACTACTATTTCTTTCATTGTAAAACTGCAGTGCGACAGACTTTATAGATTTAAATCGACCATGCTTTTGGTGCCAGTGGTTTTGTATGTAAGTTGCAGTTGTTGTGCAACTCCATGTGTCTGTGTGATCTGATTTTACCTGTACTTCCAGGGAAGATAGACCCGTGTGAAATTTTCTCTTGAAGAATCATGTACCTATGTTAGAAATTCTAAATATTATTTGTTTGAAATGGCACCTAAGCAGCAAAAATTGTTTACTTTGCCTGAATATACACAGATTTTCTCTCAATGGGTTTGCATGAGAGTTTGATTGCTTAGGTTTTGTTTCAATTCCATTTATTGGTCCGATGTTTTGAGGATTTTGATAGCACTGAGCTTCCTTTCTTCAGGAACATAAGATTAAGAAAAGATATCCGTGATGTTTGGTACCTTACAGAGGATGCATTACGCGATGCTCTCAGCAACTTCGGCAAGATTTTACAGTCATGATTTATCCATATTGGTATGGATTCTAGAACCTTATAGGAAAATGTCGTCTTTCACAAAATGAAACAAAGCCTGCAGAGATGCTGAGAGAGGTCCTGCCGTGGACTGGCTGAGACTGTCGAGCATCGTGTTGAAAATCTTAAGAGGTACTTCTTTCACTCCTGCAATCTATGTGTGACTATTTCTACAAGTTTAGATTCAGTGATTGGTTGTTGCCGCATTCGCATGGTGTCCGTCTTATCCATAGGTTGCGATATACTTTGTCAACCAATGGATGACTATAAATTTGACCTTCTCATTATGGTGTTCATTTCCATGTGCAGAAATAGATTGTATCATGCTTTGTCATAGATTCCGTAGGTCTGGTGTCTAGTCTGTACCAAGAAATACCTATAGATTTTAATGTTCCTATGTGCATATAAGCTTTTGTATTTTGCTGGGCATTAACCTCAGTCACATATTACACATGGATGGTGGTGATTTCCTTCTTCAGCATTTATCATTTCGACATTACGTTCTTCATAGCTTGATTAAAGCTCTAGAGAAGCAAGATTTATTTCTACATTATGTTCTGCTTGTTGTCTATTTAGAAAGAACCAATTGTTTGTGACATTTATTATGAACTTTCTATACTACACTCTTGATTCTTTATGTTCAATCTCCTTGATATTTTATTCCTTGTTGTTTTTTCCGAAAGGTACATGCCTAAACGGGGCTCATTGGTAACTTGGCCTCCTTTTGGTATATCACTGAGGACATTTTGTCTAGTGTCCGCCTCTTCGTCCGTCTCTTCAAGCCATTGTCGAACGCCGTCGCCCGCCATCATCTTGCTTGCTTCCTGCTTGCCAGAGAGCAATGGCTTTCCTCGCTATAGTCGTTGCTTCTATGTTTTGTTAGGGTAAGGATGTGACTCTTCTTCCAACAGATTGATTTTGTTCTTCAAGCGTTGATTTGTTCTTGCCTTTCTCTTCTTGTTTTCTTCCTGTTCACAGATACAGGTCAGACAGATTGGGTTTAATAAAATACCTACTATAATTATCACTGCATTTCTCCCATCTTCCTCTTATTTGACTGTTTAGTGTTGAGGAAACAAATTGCTTTCAGAGAATGCCTCTGTAGCTTTTGGTTGTGCTTAATTTTTTTATTCCTGTCATTGTACATTCAGATGCTTTTAAATTTAAGCGGAAACAACTCATGGAGATAAAATGATTAGCTCAACACTTAATAAAAATAGGCAATAACTTTGATATTTATCTGGGATTAACATGAAAATAATCTGCATTTTAAAACCTTGTGCATGGCCCAGAAAAGAAACTACAATAGTTTTACCAATACCGGGAATTCGATATAAAATGAAACAGGAGTTTCAAAGCTTATATTTGGTGTTGCGGAATAATTTTCAAGGCAATTTCTGAGTATCTTGTTTTTGTGCGTCCCCTAATTCCTTTTTTAGGTTATGTAAACCCCCTTAGAACTATGTATCATTTTTTACAGTGTCACAGATAAAAAAACATAGGCCAACCAATTTGATCTTCTGTTGTTCCTTGTCTACTGGTTTGATATTCTATTTGTTCCTTGATCCTTTACCTTTCCTTTTGCTCTACTATTATTTGGTTTTGTTAGCTATGTATTTTTGCTGTCTGGTCTCTTCATCATACTTGCATGTGATATGTTCAAAGAAATGATTGTGTGATAATGAGCTCTTTTTCTTAAGCTTTATTCTATCCCTGTTAGGGGTTGGACAGCTTGGGTTTGCTGGTGCTGGGAGGTGTTGGTTTTGTCTCCTTTTCTCGTGTGTGTTGCCTTTGAATCTCAGGTGAGCTCTAATGCTGGTGACTATGAATGTACGTGCTTTGGTTGGTGAGATTTGTATTAGTGTGATCCATACATGAAATGGTGAAGGACTTGTACTACTGTATCAGGTTATAATCTGGAGTTTAGACTTAATTTTTTCATGGGGATCTAGAGTTTAGATTTGGATTAATATTTATAGCAGTTTGTTCATGAGAAAATTATGACTGATAGAAACTAGATGTTACTATATATAATATCAGGATATGCCTATGCACGTATGCACACAGAATTCAGGTTACTGTGTAATTAGGAAACAGATGATACCTCATTGTGCCATCTTGGTCTGAGAAGAGGGGATATGCTTGGTGAATATATATGACTGCACTTCTGCAAATATATATATATATATATATATATATATATATATATATATGAACATGAGCCTTTTGTGAAATATAACTGCACTTTACGATCCAACACCCACCCGGCCATTAATTTCAGAGAAAAGGCTCATTATTTTACGATCCAACACTTCAGTAGCAAAAAATTGATTGCTATGTACTATTTGCAGTAAATATGTCACTGGTGTTACATCTACATAAAAGTAAATTTAGATTTCAGAGTTTGTGCTTGAGAAACTATGTGTTATTTATTTGCCTTTGAGGAATAAATTTAGATGTTCTGTGCTTGTGATATCTTGTTTCTTTTTCTGTTCATGTTCTCATGATTTTGGCTCTTTTAAAACCTCAAACTGAGAAGACGAGTGCTAACAATATATGATTGATGGCAAAATCCGTCTTTCCATTTAAAGGATGATCCCTTGATCAGTATGCTATCAAATTTTATGAAGGCCCCCATTTGAATCTTATGTTCCCCACTATAACTTGAAATATTGCCTAACCTAGTTTTCTTTTTGCAGGATATGAGCAGGCCTGCCTTATTATGAAACCTGGCGATTTAGCGGTACCACGCTGGCTGACCAAGAGGAGGAAACCCTCCCATGTTGCTCCGCCTCCACTCTCCATCCTCCGATGCATACTTGATGGGAACAGTTAGCTCATGTCTCTTAGATAATACTCCCTCCGTCCGAATAATGTAAGACGTTTTTGCAAGCTATGTTAGCTTGCAAAAACGTATTATATTGTGAGACGGAGGGAGTGCTTTTTTTGCCAGAAGTCTCTTAAATAATACTTGGTGAGGTGTGTGCAGGCATCTTAGTACATGTTTCTGCACCCCTAGACTCACTCTCCCAACACTGTATTCAAGGCTCATTGAGGATAAGTGCTTCAAGATGCCTCCTACTCCTAATGCACATAAGTGCACTTGTGTCACTTGCCTTGTGAGATTATTGTTCACGACTTAATCATTTGTTATGTTATCCATGATCCAAATGCATGGCAGGTCTTTCTGAGAGAATTAAATATGCTATTGAGAATTTCACGAAGGGTTGCCCTTTATGCAAGGATGTACTTGAATACATTTTAGGAGATGAGGAAAAACTATGCATGTTACCTGATCAGGTTTTCCATGTTGTTTTTGCTGTCAGTGACATCATTGTTTCTAAAAATTTATAGGTTTCTCTATAGCTCATCTGCAGATGCTACATTTCCAATTGGTAGTGGTCATTGTTTTTAAGCAGAGTATTATTTTGTAGATGAATTGCCATGGAGGCTTGGCAGAAGCAGATTAGTTGTTTTCTCTATTATATCAGGTGGCACTTGGCTTCTCATGAATCACTCATCATTTACCTGAACAATGGTTATTGTACACTTTTGCTAGAGCTATGAAGATCAGAACTGGATTTGTTTATTGTTTATTCTTCGGGAGGAATTACAGCTGTGGACCAGTAAATGAATTGCCATGGAGGCTGGGCAGAAACAGCGGTTCCCTTGGCAGTGGCTGCGAGGGGTGTGGCTTGCTAAAGAAATGGGCTTTTTTGTAGCTCCAGGTATACAGGCTCATAAGCAAGATGATTTTCATTTATTTATTTTTGATTTGATGCTTCATTCGCCGCCCAAGCCAACTAATACATATGAACAAAAGAGTATAGAACCAAATTATATGATGTAATTGACTACTATTTCTATTAACTTCTCGTGTACACAATGTTCAGAGTTCATGTATTAAGTACATTTTATTGTGTCACTTGTGTTTACTCTTTTTTTAATGCAAGTTTACAGCTACTCGGAATTCCTAATTGTAGACTCAACTATCTTGACCTACTGATGATCTAATTTGTGGCATTATTACCTTAAGAAAATATTTGCATTTAATTTCCTTTATATATAGGGGTATAAATTCTTACCAAATGTACTCAAATATACGGTTATTAAAAAAATGCAAATATTTTCAACACGAACATGGTTTTAAACAGGTCTTTGCGTCATTTGGCGCAACTGGTCATCTAGTTAAATAGAAAGGGGGAAAGGGTGTCCCCTTCTCTAAGACATTAATAACTCCGAAAGTAAGCTTCACTGGTATTATTCAACTTAACACTAACAATACCATTACACAATTATTTTTTGAACCAACTACGTATAGGGGTGGGCACTTTTGAACCGAAAACCGAAAAACCAAACCGAACCGAACCATATTAACCGATTTATCTATTAGTTTGGTGATTCGATTTTCTGTTCGGTGGGAAATTTTAAGGTTGTTCGGTGTTTGGTTTTTGTTCGGTTTCCAGTGCCCAAAAACCGAATACACCGAAAAAACCGATATGTACGATACCCCATGCAATACCTTGTTTTCGAAAGTTCAGCGGGGGCGCGTCCTCTGACAAATACTTGTTGGTTGTGGCAGACGTCAGGCCAGCCCCTAGACGAGTTTCTAATCTCACAATCTAACTAGTACTCCTATGTAACGCCATACTAGCATGGCTAACTGAATTTGTTTAGATTATTTTACTATTGTTTGCATGCAACATAGTCAATGGCCGTATCCTTCTAGCAAGTACTTATTAAGATTTCTTTTTTTTTGTTTGAAAACTTATTAAGATTTCTATCCATGCAATATCGCGTAGGAGTATGTATGCATGCCCGGCGCTTGCTTATGGAATACTAGCAATTAGTGTATCAATTAATGCATGAGTTGCTTAGTTTACACGCATCACACATATTCTTCCGTACATAATACATGTAACGCCCCATGTGATTTTACACTTAGTTATGTTCACTAGTTTGCTTGACCGAATAAAGCACTGACTGATGTTAAGGTTGCTAGCTCTTGTGATATATACTGATGAGTGCATGTATTTTGGTTTTTCGGTTAACCGAATAAACCGAACCGATATATTATGGTTAATATGGTTCGGTTTCTAAATATTGTGTGATTAATTCGGTTTCCATTTCTTCAAAACCGAAATTATAGAACACCGAATAAACCGAACCGTATTAACCATATAAACCGAATGCCCAGCCCTAACTACGTACACCAGGTAGGGCCAAAACCCCTCATAACATGGCATTCCCTTAAAAGTCTCTGTTAAATTTGTCGTGTGCTTTTTAAAAATCAAGTTTAGGTATAATGCCAGATCTTTTTTTTACTTTGAGAATGGTATAAAATCTCATCCAGAGTAAAAAGACCATCCATAATGTTTCTATGTTTAATAAAAGCACTCTGAAGAATGTCGATAAGTATATTAGAAAACATAGCAACTCTAATATCCAAGAATTTAGTAATTAGTTTGTAAATGCATCTAAGGAAGCAAATAGGCCGAAACTGCTGAATTTATTAGTTCCACTAATCTTAGGGAGAAAATTAATAATGGCATGATCGAGTCTATGCACATCGAGTGTGCGAGCAGGAAAAGCATGGAACAAGTTCGTAATATCATCTTTTACTATGTCCTAACAACATTGGGTAGAAATAAGAAGGAATGTCTGGAGCCCTATTGTTGTCAATGGAAAAAAGAGCTTCTCTGGCTTCTCAACGGAGAAAGGCCTAGTTAGAACATCATTATAATCATCACTAAGTTTTTCATGATCCCCCAACTATTGAGAGATAACTGAAACAAATTGCCACAAGTTGACCAGCCAGGGCCGCCATGGGGCCAGGGGGACACCCGTGTGGCATGGCTGCATCCCCCTGTGCATGCACCACCTTAATTACTCCCATTCTTTCACCTATAAATCCCATATTTCATGAATTCCTCCCTACCAATTTTCTTCAATTTTTCTCCCCCACTAGTTCCGATTCTGAGGAGATCCTATCTCGAGGCCTGTTAGGACACCCTACTGTAGGGGGAATCAGTCATCGGGGGCTTCTTCATCAACCTTGCTTCCTCCATGACCATGTGTTAGTAGTTCCCTTAGGACCATAGGATCCACAGTAGTAGCTATGTGGCATCCTCTCACCCTTGTGTTTAAATACAAAGTTCCAGTGAGCTACCTCACATTATCGGGGTCAACATGATGTAATTGATGGTTTGTTTGTTGGGATATGATGAATTGCCACTTTATGATCAGATTGTTCAATGAAATATATTGACTCTTTTGAAGTTTGTTTCATATATACTAATTAATTAGTGATGTATCCTATCTGATCTATTTGTTATCTTTGGCCAAGATTGATGGGTAGTAAATCAGAGGAAGTGGTGCATAGTAGTGGATTCAATTTGCGGTGATTCATCCTAGTGAGAGAAAGGGAACATACACATATTATATTGTTTCCACTAAGGATAAAACGATGGTTTCTACATTATGTTATCATGTTTATAGAAATGCTCTGTTTGTCATAAACTTAATACTTTGAGATGCATGCTGGATAGCGGTCTAGGGGTGGAGTATCAGTTGTAGATGTAGTTGGATAATAATGTACACATCACAGACGTAATGCCTATATAAGAATATACCATGAATGATCATTGTCATAAATATGAATACTTCAATTTAATTGTTGTTCAACTGTAATTTTTTCATCGCACCACAATTGTCCGCTTGGATAGATGCCACTAGTGAACCTGTGGCCCCGGAGGTCTATTTTCCTTTGATAACATCACCAATAATTATTATTTTTGTTGTACCATTTTATTTATTTTACCTATCTATCAATTCCTACCATACCGTGGAATTTAATTAATACTATAACTAGTAGGACAAGAAGCTTGACAACTTTCTAGAAGTGTTGGGGACATGCAAATGTTTGTATTGTGTTTTGTGTCTAGGTACACGTGACTTAGTTTGCTAGAAGAACTCCTTTTGGTTCGATAAACCTTGGTTCTCTACTGAGGGAATACTTATTGCTAGGTTACTTCACCCTTATACTTGGGGTTTGCCAACCACGCTTATGAGAGAGCAAGTAGTCTCTCACCAGCACTTGCTGAATTTCATAATAGAAGTTATACAAATGATCTCCTAGTACTGCTTCAGCAACATATGAAAATTATGCACATCTCTGCATCCTGTTTTGACTCTCACATAATCAGGGCAATACAAGCTTGCAAGATTAATTTCCAGGGGAATACCAACCAAAGAGCAGACATAAGCCAAGTTTCTTTCACATCTATTTTCAGGGGAACACTACTAACCTTAAGCCAAGTAATTTCCCGAACACCTTTGGATGTAGCAGCCACAAACCAGCTGTCAATTTAACAACAACGCCACAAGATTTGAGTATTGTACGATCATGGTCAGCTTGCTCAATCCGACAACCAGGAGCATTGCCCTAGACCACAGAAAACCCAATACTACTCATCCTATATTTGATTTTCTTGGCAATGCAGGAACCATGTATATAGTAAAATCCTTACCCCTTAGATTGAAAATCACACATCGGAACACTAGATTCCCACGGTAAAAATTCAGTGCAAACAGACGCTAGATGCCCCATTGTACTACATCTCTTGTAGTAAGCCTGAGCACAGCGAGCAGGAACATGCCCAGAAGCTTTGTTATTTTCATGAAGTTCTTATCCAACATCCCTTAATTTAGTGTGCTATCTGCCAGCAAAACGACGCATAGGCCCGTAGATTTATTCTTCCAACATGACAAGGTCAAATGGTCTTTCCTTCAATAGGCCCTAAGGATGAAAGGTTTATCTAATAAATGGTGCCAGTGGATCCATAATTTTGTAACTGGAGGTAGCATGACCATCAAAGTCAATGATGATGTCGGCCATTACTTTCAGTTAAAAAGAGACTACGGTAGGGTGACCCCATGTCCTCAATGTTATTAATTCAACATTGTTGCTGACATGTTGGCTATTCTGATTGAGCACGCCAAGCAGGATGGCCAGATTGCAGGAGTAGTGCCACATTGTGGATGGTGGCCTCCCTATTCTGTATTATGCCCATTTCACAATTATTTTTATGGAATGCCCTAAACAATATTTGAAACCTGAAACTCTTGCTTTTGGCGTTTGACCACCGTTTTTTCTTAAGCGTCATGTTGATATTGCAAGTAACTTGCAAACGTATATAAACCAATAAGAATTGTTTTTAAAGGAATGAGGTAGTATTTATTTGATGCAGCAGCTAGCTCGCATGGCAATTCTTGGGGCTTGCGGCGAAGGCCCAATAGGGCAAATACACGGCCTAGCTAGTTCAGGCAAGAGCCAAAGAAACAACTATAAATAGTAAATCTCCTTCTCTAACATGAATGTGGGCGAGGCTTGTTGGTTTGTACATACCGATTGACTAGGCTTGATCCCTGGGTTTGTATCCTCTTTGCGAGCTTTTTTTTTCTATAGCTCTTTTGTTGGCTTACATACTTATATCTCTTGATTCCACATCCTTGTGCTTCTTGTTGCGTTTTTTCAAGGTATGGTGAACCAAGAAATCCTCCTTACTTGGACCAAAATTTATATAGATCTACTTAGAAATCTCAGCCGTCAATCTTTATAGTTAACAAAAAATCAACAGATATAAAAGGGTGACAGAAGGAGAACCAAGAAATCTTTCTCCCTTTATTATTAGGTATAAATTAATGAAGAAAATCACAAACTTGAAGATGAAGAAAATTAGAAAAATTACTATAAAAACGATCATGTATTCTTAAAAGTGTCCACACATTAAAAATCACATAATTAGAAGTTTGTTTTCAAAAGAGTTCACCCATTTGGAAAAATGTTAGTGTAATAACGTTAAAAAAACAGTTTGATCAATTTTTAGAAAAGAGTGTACATGTAATTCAAAAAGTGTTCACCCATTTTAAAATGTTCATGTAATTTTAAAAAGTGGTGACATATTTATAAGAATGTTTACTGTTTACCGAGTGTAGATGAGCTTGGGCATCGTTTTGAATTATCGAAAGAATTGTGATTTCTGCTGCTACTATCTGATTCTTTATTTCTATTATTTGTTGCATCAACTATTTGTTGTGGCTATTATACAATGGCTGACAATTGATCTGAAGTTCTGAACAATGGCACTGTGAGAAAAGAGCAATTACATACCGTGTGAGGATGGTGCATGCACAAGTTTAGAGGATATCGGGATGGCGCAAACCACCATTAGAAGTGGGTGCAGGAATCGACTCGCCAAGTGGCGTGCTAGAGTGTGATGAGCAAGCTTGTAGGATTTTATTTCTTCGGTTGCAACGCACGAACACACTTGCTAGTAAAATCTAAAGAGCAGCAAAGAGTTCCTCCGTTCATCGGTCTTCAGAGGGATTGCAAGGAGTTGGCAGTGAACCGGCGGTACAGTCAACGAACGGTCGGGACAGAGTCGATGTACGTGTTGTCGCCGATTGCGATCGAGAAACAAGAGAAAGCAGCCCGCTCTTCGGAAATCAAGCAGTCTAGCGACAAGAGACGATGCTGAATGTCTCAGAAGGAAGCACCATGTCGCCATCAGCAAGGCTTTCGGTCCTGCACGCGGACGCCATGCCTGCGAGCCAGCTTGACGAGAACCACGTACCATGCATGATTGACGATGCAACTGCATGCATGCATGCCTTTCTCGAACGCCGGAAAAATCGGATCGACGACGACGACGTACGCCGGTCGCCACCCGCGCGACTGTGGCTGAGTTCACCCTGAACCCTTATAGGAGTACAATTTTAACTGCGTGCAAGATGTAACCACGCTGTGGCTGAGTTCATGCACGCGTATACCCGTACCGGCAGCTAGCGGCGCTGCAGATGGGCGTTTCAGTCGTTCGTCCAGCCACGAGATGACGTGCAGAACCGTGCATGCCTATACAAATTAAAATGTATCTGATGCCGGACTGGCGTTTTCTTTTCCTCGTTCGTCACTCGTCGGTGTCATGTTCGACAAGGTGTCCGTGTCTATATGCATCGTGTCTGTGTGTGTGGAGACTAGAGACGACCAATGTTCTGCGTTGGACCATCCAGCGACAGGAATTATTTCAGGCGCGCCATGCCAATGGAGGATTTAGAAAGTACGCCTATGGGAGTGCTTATTTCTGCACTTTTGTCGCCCTTCTTGTCGCCTTTTTTGTTTTTTACTTCCTGTTGCTGTCTTCTCTGATAGATACTTGTTGGGTGCCGAAAGCATTTTACCTTAGGCGGTTCTCCAGATCAACTTAATTGTAAGCATGTGCAGTAATAGACAGGACCAACTCTTGTGCCTTCCGACTGTGTTATCCACGGAACAGAATATGTAGGTGTAGCATAGTAGTACAATGACAATATATCAGGAAGACATTTGCAAGTTCCACAAAATTTGGAAGAGTTACGCCATTGGTGAGTACAAAGCTAAGCATAGTGCAAGGCAGGGGCACATGAAAGTACTGAGAAAATTGTCTTCACAACAATCATAGAGAACGAAGAGGGGTAAGTTTTTCAAACACAAATGAATTACAAAATGTAAAGGCAGTGCGAATAAATGGAACCCATTGTTCGACGAGGACATATTAATGTGGTACCCCGGTTCAAACTACTGGCGCAATTCTATGTCTAGGTTGGGGAGGCTGAGCCACAACTTTGAGGACACGAGAGTCCTCGCCTTGTTCTTCTTGAGCTATGTTTCTCGGAACTCGCCCAATTACTCTTTGTAGATCTTGAGGTGATCTTCAAACCTTCACATAATAGTTCTTTGGCGAATCCACACTCTGGATGCTCTTGAACCCACTCCTAACCGTCTAGGTGGTGCACAATACTCAAGAGTAACAAAACCAAGTTAGGCTTTGATCAAATTCTTCGATGGCACTCAATCACTTAGCAATTTTAGGCTCTGGGTTTTTCCTCAGCTCTTGAACCCACTCCTAACCGTCTAGGTGGTGCACAGTACTCAAGAGTAACAAAACCAAGTTAGGCTTTGATCAAATTCTTTGATGGCGCTCAATCACTCAACAGTTTTAGGCTCTGGGTTTTTCCTCATTTAGGATTTCTCTCAAATCTTCGTGGACGAAGGGTTGCTAGACAAGACTTGTCTATATTCACTAGGAGCAGCCAACTGCAAAATGGTTGGAGAGGGGTGGAAAATTATTGCCCGCGAACAAACCCAGTGTAGGGATGATATGACCGTTGGAGTTGCATGAACCAACATCCAGTGGCGGAGGTAGAGGGTGGACAGGGTGGGCCACGGCCCACCCTGGGATCTTTTTTAATAGCTTTATAGCATAGGGAAAATGGTAAAAAAATTATGAAAAAAATATTCTTTTTATGAACAGTTCTATTGTTGGCCCACCCTGGCCCATTGGGCTAGATCCGCTACTGCCAACATCACTCGACACGTGGCAAACTGTAGGATTTAAACTTAGCGCGGATGGACTAACATGCGGAACAAGTCATCCACCTCCTTGGCGAAGAATTTAAGTTTGATGTCCCGAGGAAGGAGATTTCCAAGTATTCAATCTCTTTGGAAGGAGATTTCCAAGTATTCAATCTCTGAATAACTAGGTTCGATTGAGCACACAGACGAAGACTTCAATTTCAGCTTTCACTTAGACCCTCCTTAATAGTACAATTTGCCCTATGAGTCAAATGTAGAAAAAGAAACAAGTAAACAAAAGTTTATGCACACACACGAAGACTTCAATCATGCACAAAGTATAACTACTGCAAACTATAACACTTTTTAATTTGCCCTCATGGTGGAAATTTACGTGAGCAAATCTTGTCAGTGGAGGGGAGAGCCTTCTCCGGATCCTGTAGACGCTTCTCTACTCTAACTGTTCCCTGGTCGACTGTGCTTGGCCTTTTTACGGTCTGTCCTGCCCCCGGACGCTTTTGCTAGCTTTGGTCTGTTCGCACATCATGCAAGTACTGAACAGTTGCAAATAGCTCAACATAAGCTTTTAATGCGAGGCCATGCGTGCATGCACTCTCTTTCATTCAGTGTTTTACTGCATCTTCTATGCATCGTATATATTAGTACGTGCCGGTCTCCTGGTAAAAAAACAAGCTACGTGTATGGTATGATATATGATCGATGCTTCTGCCGTGTCCCGGGACGGACCAAGCACGACTTCTGAGACATGCACGCATGCCGTTGCCATGATGATTCCGTCGTCGTCATAGACTTGTTTTCGCTGTTGCCTGTGATGCAAGAGCCTGGTCGATGAAACTACGCCATGATGATCCATGCAATTGCCCGCCCTTCTCGAAATCCGAGTGCCGGGAAACGTGGACGTCGTCGCCTGGTCGGCTGTTGCTGAGTTCATCCCGAACCGGAACCAGGAGGTGTAGGAGTAAACGTAATTGACTGCGTGCAAAATGCATGTAACCATCGTGCGTGCGTGCGTGCGTGTGTGTGTGATTTGGCTCTTGGCTCATGTAGCAGCTACACAAATATTTTCTGGCGCGGTTTGTTGTAGTTACAGTTTGTTTCCTCTTTATAGAAGGCGCAGCAGACAAGAGGGAGTAGTTAAAAAGTGTCATTTGTGCCTTTATGTTCATACTTTTGCACTTTTGCCGCTGAAAGCTTTGGTAACAAGCATACAACAACGTACAACTAAGTCAAGTTTTCTACTACACGGTTGCTGTTGGGTGCTGAAAGTTTGATAGGTACATTGTTCTCCCATCAACTTTGTCAGCATATACAGTACTAGTCCAGTACAACACAGTCTACTTTAAATATCAAGTTTTCTTTTTTTGAAATATTATTTTATCCCATATAGGGCGTATGTACACCCAGTAACCAAAGGGCATTTCCATGTTTTACAGCGAATATACATAGGAGCACTCGGGTGACACACCTCCTATATTAAAAAAATAATTTAATAATTCAAAAAATGTAAAAAAAATCTCAGAACTTTTGATGGAATCAAACTTGACCAAATATTGCACTCATACAAAAAGATTAAACATGGAATGACTTTCATTGTATCTATAGGGTCAAAGATTTGCCAAAAAAAGGCTAGATACAAACTATTCATGCTATATTTTTGTCATAATTTTGCTTTTTTCCCTAAAGTCAACGGGAATCATACCTTGGCCAAATTTTTGATACGAGTACAATACTGGTCATATTTAATTCCAAAAAATTTCCATGATTTTTTGACCTTTTTCTTGAATTACTAAATTATTTTTGGATATAGGGCAGTGTAGCACCCGAGTGCTCCTAATCCGCATCCGTTTTACAGCCTCTTTTATGTATGAGATATACTACGTGCGTGCTGATGAAAAAGCAAGCGACATGATAAGCATGACTCATACGTGCATGTTGTTGCCATGCATGATGCCATCATAGATAGCTTTCGCCGTGCCTGCAATGCAAGCCTAGTCGACGAAAACTATGCCATGATGATCGATGTAATTGCTCTTGCGTCTTGCCTCATCGTGTGTGTGTACGTAGTTCATCGACAAGTCTGTAGTACATCCATACCATCATGATCCACAAGTCTGCAGTACGTCGTTGTATGCATCGTGTGTGGAGACGAGCAATGTTTTGGCGGTTGACTCATCGAGAAACACAAGTCTGTAGTTATTATTATTAGTTTGACACTAGAAGGTCCACCAGACCAGAGGGAGTAGTTAAAAAGTGTCATTTGCGCTTTTAGGGTATCTCCAACGCGGATCTTTAAACCGCCTGCAACCATTTTGATCACGTGGTTCGAACGTGTTTTTCCTTAAAACACGGTCCTGTATCGATCCGTTCGACGGTTCGGATGTATGTTTTCCCGCAAACCGGAAGCAAACCGGCATGGCTAGCTATGCAGATATCCGGACTGCCACCATGCCTGATTCGGACTGCCCTAGCCAGGCCTGCGCTCTTTCCCGTCCGGAGTGGTCACCGTCATTCCAGAGCACCACTGACACATTCATGCCATCTCAGAGCGATGTGACCTTTCATGTCACTCCGCCATTGAAGCGGTTTGCCGGCCTAGAGCACCTCTCATGCCGCTTCTCAGTGCATACGACTGCTTCGTGTTCAAACGAAAACCCGTGTGTCCACCTACCTACAATAAACATGTGCATATGCCTAGGAACTTAGTCTGGCGCCACCTGTCAGTTTGTCTATCGCCCATCATTAAACACGTCGCTACTTCCCTGTCATCCTCCCGCTATTTAAACCCCAGGCCCGGCCATAGCTGGATCTAACATCATGCGCTCCCTTTCTCCTCTCTACACCATGCCCGTCATGGCCTCCTCGAGCTCGAAAGCCGTCTGGGACAGCATCTCGTCCGAGCAGAAGCAGGTGACCGTCGCCATTGCAGCCATCTGGTAGACCGAAAGGCCGACGGAGGTCGGCGCTGCGTACGCTCCAATGAAAAAGGCGGCCTATAACGAGCCGATGCCCCCATCCTCGTCGGCCAATGTCAGCACCACCATGGGCGAGGCCCGTGTCACTACACCGGGATGGTGTTGGAAGAGAAGCGGGCTTCATTTTGGTAGGTGTAGGCGTGCCAGGAGTATAACCTCTGCGTCCTCGACGAGCACTGGCGTGCAAAGGATCTACTTGCTGCCGGCACGGCCATCGCACCTGACGTGGACGTGCCCGACCAAGAGGCTCTGCTGGACTCCTATCGCTTCGCCTGCGACCACCGATGGCTGTACCGGCTCCATCAGGCGGAGTTAGAAGACGCCTTCAAGGAGATTGATGAGCCGGTGGATGAAGTGTATGGCAAGAGCGAGGACAAGGACGTGATCACCAGCTCCGCCACGCCCGGCACGAAAAGCAGAATGACCAAAGCGATTGGGGCTGTTTTGGGCACCCCGCCGCCACGACCACGAAGCCGGCACGTTAGTGTATGCTGGCGGCAGATGTCGCCGACGCTGGGGTCCTAGGAATGCCACCACTACTCCCCTCCCGTTGAAGCCAAGCTTGGCGGGCTCATTATCGTCGGTCGATTAGCCGCTTGCAGGCTGCGAAGGCGAAGTTTCAGTTCACGGGGCTCATGGCCTGCCGGACATGGAGAACTGTCACTGGCAAAACTTTAAGCTAGGTTTAGAGTCCGGTTTAGTTGAAATATGTCAAAAACCAACTAAACCAAAATCAACCAAAATGCAACTGGTCTCTCCCTGTCCGCGGATGGATACAATTTTATTAAATTTCAACCAAAATGCAACTGGTCTTTCCCTCTCAGCGGACGGATACGGCGACCGGTTTGGGGTCGGAGTTGGGATGCCATACTTTTACCGCTGAAAGCGTTGGTACACAAGACATGCATACAACGACGTACTAGTAGGTCAAGTTTTCTACCACACGTTTGCTATTGAGTGCTGAAAGTTCGATCGGTACATGGTTCTCCCATCAACTTTGTCAGCATGCACAGTACTATTCCAGGCTACTTTTTTTCTTGCGCCTTTTCGACGTCAACAAAGGGACCGGGCCGGATCGGATCGGATCGGTGCATGCCTTGATGGCAAAACAACATGCTACAATGGCAGTAAAAAGCATCTGCATAGTTTCATCAATTGCTGAAATATATATATATATGCTCAGCCATTTTGTTTGCAAGTGATGCTACTGTAGCTAAGTATTTTTTTGCGGTGTACTGTAGCTAAGTATAAATGTGCAGAAATAATAGGGAGAAAAAGCTGCTGCGTGCATATGGCTAAAACATGGCGCGCGCTGGTACCGATCAATCAATGCTCCCATGGATCACGTCGGTCGATTGATCGCCGTGCATGGTCCACCACTTTTGTGCTCCTAGGAAGGACTAGACGTGCATGTTGCCGCGGAGGCTGTCTGATGCTGTTGGGCATTTTTGAAAGCTGTCAACGGAAAGTCATTCATCGCCAATTTGAAATAGCGGACCACGCTAGCCAAATGTGACGCTCGTATCTTCGTGTAGCTATGGCGCGCAAGCCATCAAAAAGGACCATGCCTCCAAATTCTTTTCACCTCCAGCACACCAGCCAAACTCTGCTCAGCGCCCGCCTTGGAGGTTTCCAAATCTGAGAACACAGTGTTGGAGTATAATGTCCGACTCTCTCCCATAGATCGGTTTTTTCATTGCATAGGCTAAAGCATGCACTTTTACATGATATTAGAGACAATAGGTCTTGAGTTCAAGACCCGGCTGACGCAATTAAATTGTAACCTACTTTCGGTACATGTTTAGGTCTGAGCGAGCCACACGTTAGGGAAAGTGTTGACGTATAAATGTGTTGCCTAGTTTCTTCCATCAGACCGGTCTGATGGGTGAACGAGTTAAGTGCATAAACTTACAACCAAGAGGTTCAGAGTTTTAGTTTTGAAAACAAGAAACTCCAACTTTCCTCCTTGAACTTCACTAGAGTTTTTTTTATTGGAAGGCCTTCATGACTAGCATTATTAACTTTAAATAATGCTTATATTGTCTTCTAATAGACTAGAGATATAATCCGGAGGCGAGTCCAACAAATGACGGTGGATCCACATGTCCATGTTGAGCTAGCAAATGAACTACCATGTTTGATTCTCTATTACAATGCTCAATCAAAACCTTCCAAAACTCTTCCAACAAAAAATGACAGTCATCACGAGTAGTAGCTCCCAGCATCGACTGCCCAGTATTCAAATTCAAAGCTTCAACTATAAAATATTTTTTATCCCATTTGCACAACAGATTTGCATTCAATACTCTGAGCGAGTTTCAAGCCTTCAACAAGTGCAGCAGCGTCAGCGGAAACAATGTAGCTACGTGTTCTAGCTTGGCTGTGGATGCAGCGATATACATACCTCTGTTATCCTGGACAACGGCGCCACATGAGCCCTAGTGATCATCTATGAACGAGGCATTAACATTGAGTGCTAATTGTCCCGAGAACTGCTTCTTCCAATGGTCCACACTAGGTTTTCCGGTAGCTCTCAAAAAATTCAGCGTCAAAGCTTGAATAGTCGAGCCCGTTCAAGCCGATGACTGCACTTCTTCATCCCTCATAATCAGTCGCCTCTGCCACCAGATATACCAGTTAACTCTTCGTCTTGAGTATATGTTAGACATAGCAAAGATAATATCATTACAAACTACATTCAAATGTGAATGCAACAATATAATTTTTATGACATGCATTAACATTTTGCTAGTTGAATATGTGGTCAAATTTTGACCGAAAATACGACGGAGAGTAGAGGTAGTATTGATTAGACTGTTGGTCAACGAAAAACTAATTAGCGATGGAGAGATTAAGTTGATTAGTAGTACTGGACAATATATCATTTGTTATGATGGATGTTTTTTTTTTTCTGAAAGCTTGTCAGACTTGCGGCGCGAGGCTGAAAAGGAGGTGATCATATTGGAAGGTGATGGTCAGACGTTACACGGGGTCGTGGTTGCCTTGCCTGGACCATCTGCAGTGCACTTCTTCCTCCTCCTAATAATGATGTTCCGGTACTGACGGCCAGGGATTTGGGACGACGACGAAGAGTACGTGATAGATCATAAATGTGATGGGATGCCTTTGTCCGAGCGCTATATGTATGTTCCATGTTTCGTTCACCATGCAGATGCAGTACTATATGTGATGTGATGGGATGCTTCTCTGGTTAGTGGAATCCCCGGCGGCGAAAATATGTCATTTTTCTCTCCTGCCGCCCGGCCGGGCATGTAGCCGAAGCTCTGAGGGATCCAGAGATGCGATGCTCGCAAGCAAACACAGGTGAACAGCCAGCGGAAAGAGAGGCGGGCGGGCGGGGCGCACGGAACGGCACGGCCATGCGTGCATGCATGCCATTGCCACCAAGTGCGCCGTGCGGCCCAATCATGCAGCCACAAAAGCTGACGGTACATGTTTCCACTTGCCTCCATGCCTCTCCTCTCCTCTCCTCTGCTGCATGGTGCATGCTGCTCCGCCTGCACTGTGCGTGCGCACAGTGCCGCCCTGTTCACCCTCGCCGTGCGCCGGGGCAAAGCCATCATTCGTGCGAGCGACCTCCGGTCTTTTCGCCCTCCACCACTTCGTCGCTGTTCATCGCCGCGCTCCATGCAGCGGCAGCCCGCCCCGGATGGACGGGGAATTCGCAACGTGCATGCATGCATGGATGGGTCGATGGATCTAGCTGCGAGTGCCATCATCGACCCATAGCCAAGTGGAACAGTGGGATCATGATGCAAAGAGCCCCCTGGAAAGGCACTCTCCATCATCACGTCTATCTATGGCCACTGTAGCAACGGGAAAAAGATAGATCGGTCCGGCCATCTCTCGTACTACACATGTACTACATTTGATTCTCCTCCGCGCGTCCATGTCACGACACACCTGGACCCTCACGTGAAGAGAGTGCGTCTGTGCACAACGAAAACTTGGTTAGATGCTGGTAAAAACCTACTACTACTACTACTACGTAGATATCCCCGTCCCTAATCTGATTGAGTTTGCCGGGCGGGAAACTGATTGAAGGGGAAGGGCACGATGGATGCAGCACAAGACACATCGACGAGGACCACCCTCGCGGCCTTTTTGACCTTGGCGTGCAAAGGCAGCGAGCTACCTACGTAGATATAGCAGCGTGGTACGGCTGTTGGGTTCGGGCGGTGCAGAACTTTCGCCGTGGACGCGCAGATCCTCCTGTCGGCCGCTCCGGCCGGTTAGGTTGGGCGCTCTGTCATGTGTGCATGCATGCATATGCCCGGCCCCGGCCAACCGAGATTGCCACCTTTTTGCCAGCGTACGTACATTATGTGTGCAGTAAATGAGGAGATGGTTAATCAGTCACGCTTTTATAGAATAATAAATTAATAATCTGTCAATGCAAGGGCCATCCTTTGAGAGGCCAAGCCCGGGCCCAAGTTATGGACCTGGACACCGGCTTTTTCATCCTGCTTTCCCGCCTATTTCTTGCAACCTGGAAAAGTTGAAATCTGGACACTTCCATCTCCCATGACAGAGGAGGTCATATCGGCCGGCTGTGGTTCTTATGATGACCACAATTATCGGTGCTATGTGGTACATGCGTTTGACCACGTGCTACCTGCGACACCAAGCTTGATCTTATTTCAACTTCTCCAAAGTTTGGCCTCCGCGGCGTCTGTGTGGAGTATACCTAGCCATAAGTCGGGCCGGGCCAGGCTTCGGGCCAGGCCTAATAAAACCCGTAGCAGAAAACCTAGAGACGGGCCTAGCCCGGCCCGGCTGCCGGGCCTAGATTTCAGGCCCAGGCACGGCCTGTCAGGGGAAAAGCCCGTCAGGCCTCGGGCGGGGCCTCTTCCCTAAAATGCAAAAATGCCAAGCCTAAGCCTGGCCCAGCCCGGCCTTTGGGCTCAAAACTTAGGCCCAGGCTCGGACCACATGCAAGACCGGGTCGGGTCGATTGGGCTTTTTCAGGTCGGGTCGGGTTTCCCATGGCCAGGTACACTGTGGAGTATGTGTAGGTTCTCAGGTCGTCCAATGATGTCCTTGTGGGTTGTGGTTGCCATGTTCTGTAAGATATGTAAAGCTGCTGGCGATGAAGATAGTCGATATGCGGGTTTGGCATTTTTGCAGCCCGACCAGGTCTCGCATATCGGGCCGCCCCGTAAAATTGAATAGGGTGGACGGAAATTGCCGTCGCAATATACACGACATCCGGGGGCTTTTAGGGTTGGCCTCTAGTTGGGAAAGATAATTGAAAACAAAAAGTTTGTCCTGCAAAGAAGATCCCGGATCACTATGAAGATGCATATAGAGGTTAGATCAACCCGTTACTAACTTCGAGTTTCAGCAGAAGAAAAGTTGGTTTAGATCGTTGATAAAGTCCCTCGAACCGTTCACGAATGATCCCTCGAACTGAAGACTGAAAGCACAGACTCTCTACGTATTGCACGCGTAAGAGCTTCACGATCCGGTAGCGCTCCGTCGTCCAGAGCTTGACGTCGTCGGATAACTAGAGATGGGAGAACAGAACTGCACGAGGCTTCTATATTATGTGGACTATAGAAAACTGAAACTAGGTCCAGTCTAGAACAAGTCTAAACTAGAACTAGAACAAAACAGAACTAGATGGAGGCGCCCAATACAAAGGACTTGTGTGTCTAGATGGCACACTCCCCTTGAGTATGTATAGATGGAGGGAGGGGAGGCCGACTTGGGGAGGGGCTCCCCGCTTACGCCAGTCGGGGGGGGGGGGGTCCTCTTGCAACCCAATTTAGGTCACCAAGCTTTTCCAAGAAGTTAGGGGACACCCCACTCTTATTGGGTCTATAGACCCATTAGGTCTCCCCTATTAGTCCTAATTATTGATATTTCATTTAGCCCATTAACTTGAAATAAATCTTAGGGACTCCAAGATAATTATTTGAGCCCTCTATTTTTTATATTAGGTCCCCGCGAAACCATTGTGGTATCCCCGAAACGATTTCGGTTTCTCTCAATACAATTTCTTTTATTCCCAAAACTTTTCCTATAATATTTTCTCATATTCCGAACTCCTATAGAACTCGATAGATCATAATCGCTTAAGCGTGTGACCCTTCAGGTTCGGTAAAATATAGACATGAACGAAAACACCTTTCATTCAATGGCGAGCAGCGGAACCATGCACATCCATATTGATCCCTATACTTACACGGATGATAATTGAGTGATCCGTTGGTTATCATATGTTGTTCCTTTTGCTTGCGATAGGTTACAAAACTAGAGGTGAGATATATCGATATCCCCATGAGATCAACACATGCTAACTATACTGGTCTTCTTCATTATTGATTTTGTTCTCTTTTCTCGCGCTCGTGTTTCGGCACCCCTCTGGTCAATTCATGCTTTGTCTGGCCAGACGATGATGGATGCCGTCACACCGAGAGGGCCCAAAGAACATCTCTTCATCGTCGGAGGAACAAATCCCAATATCGACCTATCTAGTCCCTCATCATACATTTCTGATAAACCTATAAGTTGTCGCTATGACCACCCTGTTACGGATTATGTTGGAATAACCCAAAGTTAAACGTCTGGTATGGAGTGGCTCGATACTCTCATGGTCTAAGGAATCATACATAAGTTAACTCCTGTGCTATGAACTATAGACATAAGATGATATAATATCTAAGTATAACATACAACTTGGGTCAACTCAACATGTGTGTTCTACCAACATCATGCTCTCAAATGTAACTGGCATATGCCCATGACCAGGAAACAAATCATCAAGTTAACACTTGATCTAGTCCTAGATGCAAGACTATGAATCTGGTTTTACCATTTACATCTCTACATGTGCTAATGAGTTTTCCTCCGATTAGCATATTCAAGAACCATAGCAGTTATAGCATGGGATATAAACACTACCTATAAACTTGGAAATAAATAATACAAATATTATTGCCTCTAGGGCATATTTTCTATAGTCTCCCACTTGCACTAGAGTCGATAATCTTGTTTACATAACTTCTTTTACACGAATGGCAATCCGGTGCTAATCATGATGCTCGTGGTACAGGATGCGTCATCAGGTCTGATATATTCAGGTCCGTGTGAATGTTGCATACTTTAACTAAACCTTCTTCAACATAATATCAAATCGGGTGATACTTGTATATGTCTAGACTTCTGATGGGACCTAAGCTCCTTTGCTTGAGCCACTATGCCGCTATTGAAACAGTAGAACTCCATGGGTTTCGATGTACTTGGAACCACATCTAGTTCTTCAAGAAAACTATGGATCCAAACCGCCTCCATTGAAGCTTCTGAAGTAGCAATATATCCCGCTTCTGTCGTAGGATCCGCAAGAGTGTTCTGCTTGAAATTTTCCAAACCACTGCACCGCCATTGAGAGTAAAAACATACAAGACAAAAAAGACACATTCGTGACATTATGGCTTGAACGAAAACTTTTTTGTCTATGACACTTCCATGATGGTAATTGTGACAAAAACATGTATTATCATAGATGTGGTGAGCTCCTACTTATATGACAGAAAATGAGCTTTTCGTCCTGGGAGGGCTGGAGGCGCATCCCTGCATGACATTCTTTGGGCCATGCATGACGTAAAAAATTATGGTAGGGTGAGGGAGAGGAAATTTTCAGGGATTTCCTGGTATATGGTGGGAAATCGGTGGGGCCGTCGGGCCCGAGCGATGTATTGGTTTGCGTGTTCTCTCGTATGTGTGTGATGGTCTGCAAGTGCACGGGGTTTACTTGAAGCCTTTTCAAAGTAAGAGTATCGATCCCACATGAAGCATAGGAATCATAATTTGCTTCTTGTAGTGAATTATGTATTTTTTATGCCTGTAGATAGTTGTAGACTTAATGCAAAGTGAGGGTGAAAATCGATTGTAATTGAGTAGTGGAACAAATTTTGAAGTAAAAAACATAAAAGTAAATAGAGAACAATAGCTAGAGTAACTAATGAACAGCAGAGGAGTAAGGCGTTCTCAGGGAGTCCGGAATCCCCATTGGTATGTTTCTACCGCTTCTGTGCGTGGTCATAGTATGGTATGGATATTTGAGCCACTCTTGATGATTATGCTGAGCGAAGCCGTGTACAGAACACGTTATACTCGTGGTAGAATTTGTGCCACACACGCCACCATCATAGTCTCGCCCATAGGGTTACAACACATCATAATTAAGGGTTTACCCCGTGGACGTGACCTCTCTAAGGGTTATGTGTAACTCCCCTATCAATTGCAAGGTTAGGAGAAAAGGCTTTTACTATCACCTCGAATTACCTTCACATCCTAGCCCTTTACAACGACAGTGATATACTCCCTCCATTCCTTTATATAAGGTGTATTTGTTTTTTGATAAAATTCCACAATGTAAGGTGCATTTCTTCTAATTTTTCATAATTCCCTTTGTATCCCTCCAGAAAGAGGAAAGTATCTCTCTCCTGATTTCATGTATCTCTCCTTGTATCAAAAGAAGGAAATTATCTCTCTCTTGATTCCATGTATCTCTTACTTTCCTGGACTCACTGACTTACTTGCCACTAACTAACAAATTTGCTCAGGGTAATTTTGTCCTAACACCTCTATAATTATGTGCCTTGGTCACCGTGCCGAAAATAATACTGAAGGAAATATGCCCTAGAGGCAATAATAAAGTTATTATTTATTTCCTTATTTCGTGATAAATGTTTATTATTCATGCTAGAATTGTATTAACCGGAAACTTAGTACATGTGTGAATACATAGACAAAACAAAGTGTCCCTAGTATGCGTCTACTTGACTAGTTCGTTTACCAAAGATGGTTATGTTTCCTAACCATAGACATGTGTTGTCATTTGATAAACGGGATCACATCATTAGAAGAATGATGTGATGGACAAGACCCATCCGTTAGCTTAGCACAATGATCGTTTAGTTTGTTTCTATTGCTTTCTCCATAACTATACATGTACCTATGACTATGAGATCATGCAACTCCCGAATACCGGAGGAACATTTTATGTGCTACCAAACGTCACAACGTAACTGGGTGATTATAAAGGTGCTCTACAGGTGTCCCCGATGGTGTTTGTTGAGTTGGCATGGATCAAGATTGAGATTTGTCACTCCGATTGTCGGAGAGGTATCTCTGGGCCCTCTCGGTAATGCACATCACTATAAGCCTTGCAAGCAATGTTTCTAATGAGTTAGTTGCAGGATGATGCATTAAGGACCGAGTAAAGAGACTTGTCGGTAACGAGATTGAACTAGATATTGAGACACCGACGATCGAATCTCGGGCAAGTAACATACCGATGACAAAGGGAACAACCTATATCGTTATGAGGTTTGACTAATAAAGATCTTCGTAGAATATGTAGGACCCAATATGAGCATCTAGGTTCCGCTATTGGTTATTGAACGGAGACATGTCTCGGTCATGTCTACATAGTTCTCGAACTCGTAGGGTCCGCACGCTTAACATTCGATGATGATCGATATTATGAGTTTATGTGTTTTGATGTACTGAAGGTTGTTCAGAGTCCCGGATGAGATCAGGGACATGATGAGGAGTCTCTAAATGTTCGAGACATAAAGATCGATGTATTGGAAGGCTATATTCAGACATCGGAAAGGTTCCGAGTGGTTCAGGCATTTTTCTGGAGTACCGGGAGGTTACCGAAACCCCCCGGGGAGTATATGGGCCTTATTGGGCCTTAGTGGAATAGTGGAGAGGGAAGGGAAAAGAGGGAGGCGCGCCCCAAGCCCAATCCAAATTGGGAGAGGGCCAGCCCCCCTTTCCTTCCTTCCTCTCTCCTCCTTCCTTCGTCTCCTACTCCTACTTGGAAGGGGGGGAATCCTACTCCCGGAAGGAGTGGGACTCCCCTAGGGCGCGCCATAGAGAGGGCCGGCCCTCCCCCTCATCCACTCCTTTATATACAGGGGAGGGGGGCACCCCATAGACACACAAGCTGATCATTGATCTTTTAGCCGTGTGCGGTGCCCGCTCCACCATAATCGACCTCGGTTATATCGTAGCGGTGCTTAGGTGAAGCCCTGTTCCGGTAGCAACATCATCACCGTCATCACGCTGTCGTTCTGATGAAACTGTCCCTCGAAGCTCTACTGGATCTTGAGTTCGCGGTACGTCACCGAGCTGAACGTGTGCAGATCAAGGAGGTGACGTACCTTCGGTGCTAGATCGGTCGATCGTGAAGACGTATGACTACATCGACCGCATTGTCATAATGCTTTTGCTTACGGTCCACGAGGGTACGTAGACGATACTCTCCCCTCTCATTGCTATGCATCACCATGATCTTGCGTGTGCGTAGGAATTTTTTTGAAATTACTGCCTTCCCCAACAGTTGCATCCGAGCCAGGTTTATGCATAGATGTTATATGCACGAGTAGAACACAAAGGAGTTGTGGGCATGGGTATATACATATTACTTGCCATCACTAGTTGATTCTTGATTCGACTGTATTGTTGGATGAAGCGGCCCAGACCGACATTACGCGTACGCTTACGCGAGACTGGTTCTACCGCCGTGCTTCGCACATAGGTGGCTAGTGGGTGTCTGTTTCTCCAACTTTAGTTGAATCGGATTCAACGAACATGGTTCTTTCTGAAGATCAAAAAGCAATCACTATACCGCATTGTGGTTTTTGATGCATAGGTAAGAACGGTTCTTGCTCAGCCTGTAGCAGCCACGTAAAACTTGCAACAACAAAGTAGAGGACGTCTAACTTGTTTTTGCAGGGCATGTTATGATGCGATATGGTCAAGACATGATGAGATATAAATTGTTGTATGAGATGATCATGTTTTGTTGAAGTTATCAGCAACTGGCAGAAGCCTTATGGTTGTCTCTTTATTGCATAAGATGCAAGCGCCAAATAATTGCTTTACTTTATCGCTATGCGATAGCAATAGTTGCAAGAGCATTAGTAGGCGAGACGGCCATATGATGACACGTTGATAGAGATCAAGATGATGGAGATCATTGTGTCATGCCGGCTACGATAGAGATCATGATGGTACTTTGAAGATGGAAATCAAAGGCGCAAGATGACCATGGCCATATTATGTCACATGTTTTGATTGCATTTGATGTTTATCCTTTATGCATCTTATTTTGCTTAGTTCAGTGGTAGCATTATAAGATGATCTCTCACTAAATTTCAAGATATAAGTGTTCTCCCTGAGTATGCACCGTTGCGACAGTTCGTCATGCCGAGACACCACGTGATGATCGGGTGTGATAAGCTCTACGTTCACATACAACGGGTGCAAGCCAAGTTTGCACAGGCGGAATACTCGGGTTAAACTTGACGAGCCTAGCATATGCAGATATGGCCTCGGAACACTGGGGACCGAAAGGTCGAGCGTGAATCATATAGTAGATATGATCAACATAGTGATGTTCACCATTGTAAACTACTCCATCTCACGTGTTGATCAGACATGGTTTAGTTGATATGGATCACGTGATCACTTAGATGATTAGAGAGATGTCTATATAAGTGGGAGTTCTTAAGTAATTTGATTAATTGAACTTTAATTTATCATGAACTTAGTCCTGATAGTATTTGCATATCTATGTTGTAGATCAATAGCTTGGGATGTAGCTCCGTTTATTTTTGATATGTTCCTAGAGATAAAATAAGTTGAAAAATGTTAGTAGCAATTATGCAGATTAGATCCGTGATCTGAGGATTATCCTCATTGCTGCATAAAAGAATTATGTCCTTGCTATGCCGCTAGGTGACGAACCTATTCTAGGAGCAGATGCAGGCGTTATGAACGTTTGGCAAAGCTCGGTATGATGAATACTTGATAGTTTAGTGCACCATACTTTATGGCTTAGAACCAAGACTTCAAAAATGTTTTGAACGACATGGAGCATATGAGATGTTCCAAGAGTTGAAATTGGTATTTCATGCTCATGCCCGTGTCGAGAGGTATGAGACCTCTGACAGTAGTTTGCCTACAAGATGGAGGAGAATATCTCAACCAGTGAGCATGTGCTCAGATTGTCTGGGTACTACAATCGCTTGAATCAAGTGGGAGCTAATATTCCAGATAAAATAGTGATTGACAGAGTTCTCTAGTCACTATCACCAAGTTACTGGAACTTCGTGATGAGCTATAATATGCAAGGGATGATGAAAGGAATTATCAAGCTCTTCATGATGCCAAAATTAGCGAAGGTAGAAATCAAGAAAAGCATCAAGTGTTGATTGTTGAAAAGACCACTAGTTTCAAGTAAAAGGGCAAGGGAAAGAAAGGGAACTTCAAGAAGAATGGCAAGCAAGTTGCCACTCCCATGAAGAAACCCAAATCTAGACCCAAGCCTGAAACTGAGTGCTTCTACCAAAAAGGAAATGGTCACTTAGATACTTGGTGGATAAGAAGGATGGCATATTGAACAAATGTATATTGGATATACATGTTATTAATGTGTGCTTTACTAGTGTTTATAGCAATCCTCACTATTTGATACTAGTTCAGTTGCTAAGATTAGTAACTCTAAACAGGAGTTGCAGAATGAACAGAGACTAGTTAAGGGTGAAGTGACGATGTGTGTTGGAAGTTGTTCCAAGATTGATATGATCATCATCGCACACTCCCTATACTTTCAGGATTAGTGTTGAACCTAAATATATGTTATTTGGTGTTTGCGTTAAGCATGAATATGATTTGATCATGTTTCTTGCAATACGGTTATTCATTTAAAGTCAGAGAATATTTGTTGTTCTGTTTACATGAATAAAACCTTCAATGGTCATACATCCAAGGTGAATGGTTTATTGAATCTCGATCGTAGTGATACACATATTCATAATATTGATGCCAAAAGATGCAAAGTTAATAATGATAGTGCAACTTATTTGTGGCACTGCCATTTAGGTCATATTGGTGTAAGGCGCATGAAGAAAATCCATGCTGATGGGCTTTTGGAATCACTTCATTATGAATCAGTTGATGCTTGCGAACCATGCCTCATGGACAAGATGAGTAAGACTCCGTTCTCCGGAAGAATGGAGCGAGCAACAGACTTGTTGGAAATAATACATATTTATGTATGCAGTCCGATGAGTATTGAGGCTCGCGGCAGGTATTGTTATTTTCTGACCTTCACAGATGATTTGAGCATATATGGGTATATCTCCTTAATGAAACATAAATCTGAAACATTTGAAAAGTTCAAATAATTTCAGAGTGAAGTGGAAAATCATCGTAACAAAAAAAATAAAGTTTCTACGATCTGATCGTGGAGGAGAATATTTGAGTTACGAGTTTGGTCTTCATTTGAAACAATGCGGAATAGTTTTGCAACTCAAGCCACCTGGAACACCACAACGTAATGGTGTGTCCGAACATCTTAACCATACTTTATTAGATATGGCGCAATCTATGATGTCTCTTACCGATTTAACACTATCGTTTTGGGGTTATGCATTAAAGACAGATGCATTCACGTTAAATAGGGCACCATCTAAATCCGTTGAGACGACACCATATGAACTGTGGTTAAGCAAGAAACCAAAGTTGTCGTTTCTTAAAGTTTGGGGTTGCGATGCTTGTGTGAAAAAGTTTCATCCTGATAAGCACGAACCCAAATTGGAGAAGTGCGTGTTCATAGGATACCCAAAAGTAACTGTTGGGTACACCTTCTATCATAGATCCCAAGGCAAGATATTCGTTGCTAAGAATGGATCCTTTCTAGAGAAGGAGTTTCTCTCGAAAGAAGTGAGTAGGAGGAAGGTAGAACTTGATGAGGTAAATGTACCTTCTCCCTTATTGGAAAGTACTTCATCGCTGAAATCAGTTCTAGTGATTCCTACACCAGTAAGTGAGGAAGCTAATGATGATGATCATGAAACTTCTGATCAAGTTACTACCGAACCTCTTAGGTCAACCAGAGTAAGATCCGCACCAGAGTGGTACGGTAATCCTGTTCGGGAAGTCATGTTGCTTGACCATGACGAACCTACGAACTATCAGGAAGCGATGATGAGCCCAGATTCTACAAAATGGCTTGAAGCCATGAAATCTGAGATGGGATCCATGTATGAGAACAAAGTATGGACTTTGGTTGACTTGCCCGATGATCGACATGCCATAGAGAATAAATGGATCTTCAAGAAGAAGACTGACGCTGATGGTAATGTTACTATCTGCAAAGCTCGACTTGTTGCGTAAGGTTTTCGACAAGTTCAAGGAGTTGACTATGATGAGACCTTCTCACCCATAGTGATTCTTAAGTCCGTCCGAATCATGTTAGCAGTTGCCGCATTTTATGAAATCTGGCAAATGGATGTCAAAACTACATTCCTTAATGGATTTCTTAATGAAGAGTTGTATATGATGTACCAGAAGGTTTTGTCGATCCTAAAGGTGCTAACAAAGTGAGAAAGCTCCAGCGATCCATCTATGGACTGGTGCAAGCATCTCGGAGTTGGAATATATGCTTTGATAGAGTGATCAAAACATATGGTTTTACACAGACTTGCTGTGAAGACTGTATTTATAAGAAAGTGAGTGGGAGCACTATAGCATTTCTGATAAGTATATGTGAATGACATATTGATTGCTCGGAAATAATGTAGAATTTTCTGGAAAGCATAAAGGAGTGTTTGAAAAAGTTTTTCAAAGAAAGACCTCGATGAAGCTACTTACATATTGAGCATCAAGATCTATAGAGATAGATCAAGACGCGTGATATATTTTGAATGGGTACATACCTTGACAAGATTTTGAAGTAGTTCAAAATGGAAAAGTCAGAGAAGGAATTCTTGCTGGTGTTGCAAGGTGTGAAGTTTAGTAAAGACTCAAAACCCGACCACAGCAGAAAATAGAAAGAGAATGAAAAATCATTCCCTATGCCTCAGTCATAGGTTTTATGAAGTATGCTATGATCTGTACTAGACCTGTTGTATACCTCACCATAAGTTTGGCAAGAGGGTACAATAGTGATTTAGGAATGGCACTAGACAACAATCAAAAATATCCTTAGTGGAATAAGGAAATGTTTCTAGATTATGGAGGTGACAAAGAGTTGGTCGTAAAGAGTTACGTCTATGCAAGCTTTGACACCGATCTAGATGACTCTAAGTCTCGATCTAGATATATATTGAAAGTGGGAGTGATTAGCAAGAGTAGTTCCATGCAGAGCATTGTAGACATAGAAAATTTGCAAAATACACACGGCTCTGAATGTGGCAGACCCGTTGACTATACTTCTCTCACAAGCAAAACATGATCACACCTTAGTACTCTTAGGGTGTTAATCACATAGCGATGTGAACTAGATTATTGACTCTAGTAAACCCTTTGGGTGTTGGTCACATGACGATGTGAAATATGGGTGTTAATCACATGGTGATGTGAACTATTGGTGTTAAATCGCATAGCGATGTGAACTAGATTACTGACTCTAGTGCAAGTGGAAGACTGAAGGAAATATGCCCTAGAGGCAATAATAAAATTATTATTTATTTCCTTATTTCATGATAAATGTTTATTATTCATGCTAGAATTGTATTAACCAGAAACTTAGTACATGTGTGAATACATAGACAAAACAAAGTGTCCCTAGTATGCCTCTACTTGACTAGTTCGTTAATCAAAGATGGTTATGTTTCCTAACCATAGACATGTGTTGTCATTTGATAAACGGGATCACATCATTAGGAGAATGATGTAATGGACAAGACCCATCCGTTAGCTTAGCACAATGATCGTTTAGTTTGTTGCTATTGCTTTCTCCATAACTATACATGTACCTATGACTATGAGATCATGCAACTCCCGAATACCGAAGGAACATTTTGTGTGCTACCAAACGTCACAACGTAACTGGGTGATTATAAAGATGCTCTACAGGTGTCTCCAATGGTGTTTGTTGAGTTGACATGGATCAAGATTGAGATTTGTCACTCCGATTGTCGGAGAGGTATCTCTGGGCCCTCTCGGTAATGCACATCACTATAAGCCTTGCAAGCAATGTTATTAATGAGTTAGTTGCAGGATGATGCATTACAGAATGAGTAAATAGACTTGCCGGTAACGAGATTGAACTAGGTATTGAGATACCTACGATCGAATCTTGGGAAAGTAACATACCGATGACAAAGGGAACAACATATACTGTTATGTGGTTTGACTGATAAAGATCTTCGTAGAATATGTACGGGCCAATATGAGCATCCAGGTTCCACTATTGGTTCTTGACCGGAGACATGTCTCGGTCATGTCTACATAGTTCTCGAACCCCTAGGGTCCGCACGCTTAACGTTCGGTGACGATCGATATTATGAGTTTATGTGTTTTGATGTACCGAAGATTGTTTTTAGTACCGGATGAGATCAGGGACATGACGAGGAGTCTCGAAATGTTCGAAACGTAAAGATTGATATATTTGAAGGCTATATTCAGACATTGGTAAGGTTCCGAGTGGTTCGCGCATTTTTCCGGAGTACTGGCAGGTTACCGGAACCCCTCGGGGAGTATATGGGCCTTATTGCGCCTTAGTGGAATAGTGGAGAGGGAAGGGAAAAGAGGGAGGCGTGCCCCTAGGCCCAATCCGAATTGGGAGGGGGGCGGCCCCCCTTTCCTTCCTTCCTCTCCCCTCCTTCCTTCCTCTCCTACTCCTACTTGGAAGGGGGCGAATCCTACTCCCGGAAGGAGTAGGACTCCCCTAGGGCGCGCCATAGAGAGGGCCGGCCCTCCCCCCTCCACTCCTTTATATACAGGGGAGGGGGGCACCCCATAGACACACAAGTTGATAATTGATCTTTTAGCCGTGTGCAGTGCCCCCCTCCACCATAATCCACCTCGGTTATATCGTAGCGGTGCTTAGGCAAAGCCCTGTTCCGGTAGCAACATCATCACCATCATCACGCCATCGTGTTGATAAAACTCTCCCTCGAAGCTCTACTGAATCATGAGTTCACGGGACGTCACCGTGCCGAATGTGTGCAGATCGCGGAGGTGTCGTACCTTCGTTGCTAGATCGGTCGATCGTGAAGACGTACGACTACATCGACCGCGTTGTCATAACGCTTCCGCTTACGGTCTACAAGGGTACATAGACGATACTCTCCCTTCTCGTTGCTATGCATCACCATGATCTTGCGTGTGCGTAGGAATTTTTTGAAATTACTGCCTTCCCCAACAAATACACCTTACAAAAAGGAACGAAGGGAGTACTTCATAGCCATAAGGCACAAATACTGAGTGGGGCCCTTCACAACATTCACGAACTTACTAAACTAAGCATTCAATAGAGGATCGTATATCCAAAGTAACGATTCAGACCCTACTGATGAGTGATATTTACCCTCATTCACCCTTTGTTTAAACCTATATATTTCATTAAACCGAGATATGCGCTCTGATAGTGTTACTAATGACTAATAAATGCGAAGGATTCCAAAAACCCTCTCTTTGATTAGTTTCCATAAGAAATGGGATAAAAATGTAAGAAATCACATGTGAACATGGAAAGAAGTGGATATGGGGAAAGAAGAAATCACCAGGAGGCACACCAGCAAAGACATCACAAAAGACGATGTTCCTTACGACCGCGAGCGCTCGTTTGACGTGAATTCCGAGGCACCTCGTCCACCTGATCAACTTTTATAAATGGGACCACATCAAAATGACAACAAAACATCGTAGGGCAAAGCCAGAACAACATCGCACAAGGCAGCCATTGTAAGACATATTTGCAATCAATCAATCAATCCGCAAGATGTGTTCTTCAATGTTTTCTTCTTGTGATCTGACCTTCATGTTTGAGTAGTTCGGTAAGGTATGGGTTGAGGCATAGGCATTGCAACCCTCTGTAGTTATTGTAGGGATCAATGGAAGTGCTTTGAATTAACATTCCGCATGTGTGAAATAAAATTGTTCCATAGATGTCTCTTGTCTTGTTCATGATCTTCATCCCTGCAAGTACCCAGGATCATGAGAATCGAGCCACGAAGAGGCTAAGGGCAGGGAGAACATGAAGTGTTATTCTAAACACCAGTAACTGAAGGGTTTAGTACAGTAACACAGATCCAATCCTTGGGGATTCATGAGGTGTAGTCATTAAACATCCAAAGCTCTTATCTGATTATTATAATCTTAATTATAGAGGCAACCCCATGCGACGAATATGGCCTGTGGTAGGACAACTGATTCTTGATGCATGACTCGTGCCGGTCAAGATGTTATTTGGACACATCTCCCACTTTGGTTCGTAACAAGGACATCTCGATGGGCGACTTCCGACGCACAAATTAAGGTCATATATAGCCCCAACACAAATACATGTGACGGTGTCCCAGACTAGGGGGTACTAACCTGGTCGGCCATGCTCCTCGGAATGGGCTAATGGGCCCTCATTCTTCTCCATATGGACTCTAGAAGCCACACGCTGGAGGCATGATCAAGACTACATCTACCAAAGACCCGTCGTATACTCCAATACTTCTCCTGCCGCCTCCACACCAAGCTACCGACTTTGTAACCCTAGATACCTTACCTGACATGTATACAAGCCAAAGGGTTTAGCCCATAGAGGGGACATCAACGCAATCTCATTCACCTAGCCCTAGAGCTAGAGCACATCTTTCGATCCCGAGGTAGATCAACTCTGTACTTGATACATCTCCATCAACATAAACAAGAGCATGACGTAGCGTTTTATCTCCATCAATGTAAACATCGTCTCCTTATTCCTGTTACCATCTGCCCGAGATCCACAGCTCGGGACCCCCCCTACACTGAGGTCTACCGGTTTTCACACCAAAAACATGGTTGTAAGCATTAAGACCTCATCGACGTTCCTCTTTTAATTATAAGTGTTAACCACATTTTACTTGATTGATCCAGTCAAAAGCTATAATTAATCCTTTGACGAAAGCTTGCTAGAAACCATTGCTTCAACGGAGCCTTCCTCTCGTGGGTTCAATAACCCAGGGTCACCTTTAGGGGAAATAGGTGCGGGATACATTATATTCCTTTACTGGATCGCTAAAAGTAGGTATCAAGCCCTTCTTCTGGCGGCATTGCTGGGGAGGAGTTTAGTGTTCCTAGTCTTTGTGTTTAGAGTTTTTGTTAAAGTTTAGTTTCAGTTTATGTTTTAACATTTTGTTTTAGTTCAAATTTTATTTTTGTTGCAAGTCTTGTCAGTTGAAAACCCCCAAAAATGATTATCATGTCCCGTAATCTTGGAAGTTTTGCTACTCCCAGCAATAACTTTATGCGTGAACCCATAGAACAACCCGAGGTTGTAGCCTCTGAATATGAGATCAAACCAAACTTTGTTTCCAAGGTTCAACGGGACCAATTTGGAGGCTCTGCTTCTGAAGATGGTGGTACGCACTTGCATAATTTTACTAAATTTTGCAACATGACACGCATTAAGGATTATGACCCTAATGCTTTGAAGTTGCGTCATTTCCTTTCTGTCTAAGAGGAAAAGCAAAAGAATAGCTTCTAGCTTTTCCTAGAGGCAATATAACTTCTTGGGCTGATTGTTGCATCAAATTTTTATCTAAGTTTTGTCCACCTACAAAAATTAGGCATCTATGTTCTTAGATTACAGGTTTTAAGCAGGAAAAACATGAGCCACTAGTGCTTGCGTGAGATAGAATGAAAGAAACCATAAGATATTGTTCTAAACATGGAATGAAGGAATGGTTAATCCCTTGTATGTTTTATAATGGTTTGAATGACATGTCAAAAACTATGCTTGATATAGCTGCAGGATGAACAATCATGGGAAATCCCATAGACGATGTCAAGAAACTACTTAATGATATGCAAGAAAACCATGCCTAATGGCATGTTGAAAGAGCTACTAGCAAAAGGTGGATGCAACTGAAGAAAACAATGCGGAGTTGAAAGCCAAGCATGATGCACTACTAGGAAAAGGGCTATAGATAGGACTGATACTAATGGCGCACCATGGAAGCAGTGCGCCACTACTATATACTAATGGCGCACCGGTTGGTGATGCGCCATTAGTGTGGAAGACACTAATGGCGCACCAGAAACAGGGTGCGCAACTAGTATTAATTTTTTTTCCATTTTTCCATACAAACTAATGGCGCATCAGGTCGAAGTGCGCCATTACTAGTTCTAACTAGTAATGGCGCACCAGGCAGACAGTGCGCGATTACTGTAATTTTTTTTCTTCTTTTTTTTGCAAAACTACTAATGGCGCACCGTTTCACCGTGCGCCATTACTAGTTTAAACTAGTAATGGCGCACTATTACCGGTGCGCCATTAGTATATATATATATATATATATATATATATATTTACTTTTTTGCAAAACTACTAATGGCGCACCACCTGCAGGTGCGCCATTAGTAACTAGGGTTACTAATGGCGCATTTGCTGGTGGTGCACCATTAGTAACCTGGGACCCCAACAAGATATTTTGGACAGCCCCACACCTACCCACTCACTTTCCCCACTTCATTCCCTCCACCTCCGTCTCCAAGATTTCGGCTGCCTCCTCCTCCTCACCTCATTTCCACCATAGATTCATCAAAATTAAGTGGTGAAATTACCTTTTTTTGATAGGTAAGTAAGGAGAAAGCTATCTTCATGATGTAGATCTACTTTTTTTTCTCCCTTGCTCGCTCCAACAACGTGCACATGCACTTTTTGTGGCCTAGCTAGATCTATGTATGTTTGTGGTGTTGCATGTGTTTGTGGTGTTGCATATATGCCTGTGTTTGAAGGTACCGGTATTTGAAATGCGATAGTTGCCAATATTTTGCCGGAATGTTTTGATTCATTTCGGTTTTGGCGAGAATTTTGGCACTATGCATTCTTTTTGGTCCTATTTTTAGGGAAGGTCATGCCAAATTTTTTCTTGGTTCTAAAATATCATTTTGCTCTACCCCGCAGGCGACCATGGTCCGCACGATGACTGAAGGCATCATGAATAGGTTTTTGAGCTCCGCGAAGGCCGAGATGCTTCAAAAGAATGAGACGGAGATAAGATATCCGTGTCGAAGATGCAAGCTGAAGAGCCTTATTGCGGACCCGGATTCCGGGCAGGTGCGGGACCACCTGCTCTTGCGTGGTTTCATGGATGGCTATCGGTGGCAAGGTGATGAAGATGACTATGAAGTCGTCCATGGGGGCCGGGCAAGAAATGAGGAAGGGCAACAAGACAAGTACCACCGCGGCGAGGGCGGGCGAGAAGACGAAGAATCTCCAGGACATGATCACGACGGTGATGCTGTACACAGTCAATATGTAGAAGATGTCGTACATGATGATGAGGAAGATCAAGACGAAGGGCATGATCATGAAGATGAAGATGCCGGAGCAGACGACGATGGAGGCTGGGTGCAGGACCCTCATATTGAAGAGTTGCTTCTCAAGCAGACGGATAACGCAAGAGCTGCCTCCCGAGAGAAAGCCAAGCTGGATCAACTGGAGATAGACACGGTTACTCCATTGTATGAAGGATGCAGGCCCGAGGATACCCGCCTGAAAGTAACGCTCATGGCTCTGGAGATGAAGGTAAAACACAAAATGACCGACGCATGCTTCAACGAGAACATGTCATTCTGGCACGAATGTCTTCCCAAGGGGAACAAGTGCCCGACCAGTTTCGAGGAGGCGAAGAAAATCATGTGTCCTCTGGATTTACCGCACGTGAAATACCATGTATGCATGAACAATTGTATCATTTATCGGGATGAGCACGCGGAGTCTACCATATGTCCGGTGTGCGGCGTCACTCGATACAAGAAGAGGAAGAAAGCTCCTCGAAAATCGGTGTGGTACTTTTCGATCACTCCTCGTCTGCAGCGGTATTTCACGGACCCTAAGGTAGCGAAGCTCCTGCGTTGGCACACGGATAGGAAGGAGAAGAAGCGGGAAGATGACGGAAATGATCCGGAGATAAATAAAAAAGACAAGATGCTGAGTCGACCTAAGGATGCGAGCCAGTGGCAAGCGTTGAACTTCGAATACCCAGAATTTGGGAAGGATCCAAGGAACATCGTGCTGGGCGTGAGGACCGATGGAGTCAATCCGTTTGGCAGCCAGAGAAGCACACATAGCACCTAGCCTATGTTTGTGTGGATGTACAACCTTCCCCCGTGGTTGTGCATGAAGAGGAAGTACATTCACATGAGTATGCAAATTGAAGGGCCGAAACAACCAGGGAACAACATCAATCCGTATTTGGGGCTGCTGAAGGAGGAGCTAGACACGCTGTGAAAAACGCCAGCCAATACGTGGGACACCGCAAAGAAAGAATATTTCCCTATGAGAGCCGCACTGCTCACGACGGTGCACGACTATCTCGGTTACGGATATCTCGCGGGGCAGGTAGTCCACGGATTTTCTGGATGCGTAAGGTGCATGGATGACACAACGTATCGCTAGCTAGATAGAGATCCCGGGTCTTCAAAAACCGTGTTCACGGGACATTGAAGGTGGCTTCGCGACAATGACCCGTGGAGGAAACGCAAGGATCTATTCGATGGTGAAACCGAACCCCGAATACGCCCGTGTACGAGGAGCGGCGAGGAAATAGACGAGCTGTTGAAAAATTGGAAAAACTGCCCACTGCTGGGAAAGAAGCAAAAGGCGCCAGAGCCGGAAAAGAAGCGAAAGGTGCCAGAGCCGCTACTGAAGGTATGGAAAACGAGGTCTGTTTTCTGGGACTTGCCGTACTGGAAGATCCACCGTGTGCCTCACAGCCTTGATGTCATGCATATCACGAAGAACGTGTGCGAGAGTCTGCTTGGTACCCTGCTCAACATGCCAGAGAGGACCAAAGATGGGCTGAAAGCAAGGGCAGACTTGAAATCAATGGGCATCAGGCAGGAGGTTCACACTAATGATGATGATGATGATGATGATGATGATGATGATGAGGAGAAGCAGGACATAGAAAGTCGTCGCAAAGGAAAAAAGGCCAAGAAGACCGGAAATGACTACCCTCCCGCGTGCTTCACTCTAAGTCAGGAGGAGATCGAGCAGTTTTTCACCTGCCTCCTAGGAGTAAAACTTCCTTATGGTTACGCGGGGAAGATAAGAAGATACCTAGACCCACCGAAGCAGAAGTTCAGCGGGATGAAATCTCACGACTGTCACGTGCTGATGACGCAGATACTTCTAGTTGCAATCTGTGGGATCATGGACGCGCACGTCCGTGAAATGCTATTTGGCCTATGCAACTTTTTCGACGTCATCTCTCGGAAGTCGATTGGCGTGAGGCAACTCAGAAGGCTACAGGAAGAGATCGTGGTGATACTATGCGAGCTTGAGATGTACTTCCCGCCCGCATTCTTCGACATTATGGTGCATCTGCTGGTCCATATCGTGGAGGATATCATCCAACTCGGGCCGACGTTCCTGCACAGCATGATGCCGTTCGAAAGGATGAATGGTGTCATCAAAGGATACGTTCGCAACATGTCACGTCCAGAGGGAAGTATAGCCAGGGGCTTTCTGACCGAAGAGTGCATCTCCTACTGCACGAATTATCTAGGCATCGAGAACCCCGTTGGTCTGCCCGTGAACAGGCACCTCGGCAGGCTCGCTGGATGGGGTCACCATGAGGGTCGCCGCGAAATGCATGTCGACTTCGAGGGTCGACTCGCCGACTTTGAAAGAGCAAACCTAGTCGCGCTACAACACATAGACGTGGTCGATCCTTGGGTGGTAGAGCACAAAACCTTTATTGAGAAGACGTACAATGACCGAGGGCAACAGAGGACGGACGGAGATGTACTCAAAGAGCACAACTCATGTTTCACGCATTGGATCAAGCAGAAGCTTCTGTCGTACCCTTTACATGAGGATTCTTCCGTGGAAGCAACTCATATTCGCCTTGTCACAGGGCGCCGAGCACAACCTGATGACCTATGAGGCGTACGATATCAACGGCTACACATTCTACACCGAGGACAAGGACATGAAGAGCGATGGTTAACAGAACTCCAGGGTAACGATGGAATCCTACACCGGTAACGACAAGGACAGATACTACGGAAGGATCAAGGAGATCTGGGAGCTGAGCTACGCTGGAGAGAAGGTCCCGATGTTCCGTGTCAGATGGGCTAAGAGCGTCCTAAAAGAAGACCGGTATTTCACCACCATGGTTATACCCGAAGCCAAATCCAAGACCGCGGGCGCAAACGTCACCACAAAAAATGAGCCATGGGTACTGGCTTTCCAAGTGGACCAATGCTTCTTCATTACCGACCCGTCAAAGCCCAGTCGTGTTGTCGTGAGGAGAGGCAAAAGGAAGATCATCGAAATGGATGGAGTAGCCAATGAGCAAGACTTCGACAAGTACGGTGACCCGAAGATCGAACATGACAACGACGATGAAGTAGCAGCACACACCACAAGAAGAAGCAGGACCACCCTACCTAAAGGACGTCCGTTCCACAGAAGAACTCCATTAGCGAAAAAGAAGGGCAAGAAGATTGTGAACAGATAGCTAGCTAAGCTCGATTGTATTTAAATCGTAGTCTTCATTTCTCGATTGTATTTCATGGGCACTTTTTGATATCATGAATATTTTTAAATTTCATGGGCACTTTTTGAATTCATGAGGACACTTGATCTCGATCCCCCTCCATCTCAATCTCGATTCCCCCTCCATCTCGATCTTGATCCCCCTCCATCTCGATCCCACCCGCACCCTCCCCCGCTAGCTCCACCGCCGCCGATGACCCACCGCAACCCTCCCCCGCTCCACCGCCGCCGACGAGCACCCGCCCCCCCGC
>NC_041382.1:33250685-33277103 GCF_002162155.2 Triticum dicoccoides
CCCTCCCCCGCTCCACCGCCGCTGCCGATGATATTTTCAAGTAACAAATTTGAACATATTAAAAAAAATTATTACTGTTTTTATAAAAAAATATTACTGTTATGATTTAAACAAGTTTGAAAATATTTAAACACAAATAAATATAAAAAACAGCATTTAAAATGCATAAAAAAATATTGGGGAGCCTGGGAATCAAACCCAGGACCTCCTGGTGTGTGTGCTGCGTGTTAACCAGTCGAGCTAGTGGGTGGGTTCTGTTGTTAATAGGGTTAGGTTGTAGATATGGCTAGTGGGCTAGATTAAAACAAAATTCTAATCGCGCACCGAGGGGTGGTGCACCATTAGAATAGTCGTACTTATGGTGAACGAGGGGGTGGTGCGCCATTATAAAGCTTCCCCCACACTAAATCCCCAATCTCTCTAATCTCCCCCCGCCTCATCGATCTCACCCGCTGCCCCCCGTGTTCGCCGTCCCCCTCGCCGCCCCCCTCACCTCCTTCGCCGTCCCCGAGCAGCGTGGCCAGTCCGGACCAGGGAGGAGTGCCCCGACTGGCTGGGAAGCTGCTGCTGCCAAGTGACTCTCGAGGAGGACCGCCGCCGCAGATCAAGGAGGACCGCCACCATAGATCGAGGACCGCCACACCAACCAACCTCCTTGCTCACGCCACCCGAACCCGCCCGCCTCTCCCCGACGCCGGCGTGCTAGCCAGCAGGTGAGTGAGGCGACCCTACCCCAATCCCATCTCCTAGTTGCCGCGGCCTCGCCTGGCACTCCGAGCAATCCGTAAGCGCCGCCCGCCCCAACACTCCCCCCTCCCTCCTTCTTCCCCATCCCGCCCTGCTGCGTATTCGTGCCGAATCCGTCCCCTTCTCCTCCGGGCCTGCGAAATCAAAGCAGATTTATACTGGTCGTGTGTTGATTGAATGCCATGGCTGTACTCTGGCGCGATGCGTAGGTGGGTGGGCTGGAGCGTGAGAGAGCGGATGCGGCCGTGTGATTAGTTGCCGTGTTGATGCGCAGGTGCCAGGGCGTGATCGGTACAGCGCGTAGCTGGGGGCAGGGTGCGATCCATGGATCTCTATGTGTGTTCTTCCACGTTTATAGTGGGGAAAACCTGAGACCTAGCCATGTCATTTTGGACTAAGTTAGGGCTCCCTGTGGCTGTTGGTGTTACCTGCAGTGGTGGAGGATCTTGTATTCACAATGTTGGTTCAGTACTCTGTATTATGCTGTCGAAGCCGGAGTCTATGTTTTTCTAGAACAAAAACATGTGAGGCATGCCTGCTATTTACTTGAGCAACAAATGGGAACTGAGTTTGCTTTTGGACAGCCCTTTGATGTCTAGTGCAGTGAGTATCCTTGTTATAGTTAGAATTTAGTATAGCGTGCCTACAGATTGCCTTGGTTTTTGGGTAAACTAAGAATTTGATGCATTTTTGTTGAGCTGCTAGTCAATTCTTGGGGATTACATGCCTGCATTTATGTGGGGCATATGGCCATAAAGTAACTATTCCATCAAATTGTGAGCTTAATATATTTTAATTGAGCTGGTCAGTATTATCACACTATTCATAACCGTCAATGCGACTCAATGATCAGGTGTGCAATAAACGTATATTTTGTCTTTTAGGTGAGGTATAGAATGAAGGATGAGTAGGAAACATGTTGGCTCTTCTTGATGTACCTGGCCGCAAAGAAAAATGGAAACCTATACTTGTGACACTATGTGGTTGTACATAAATCTGGTTTGCTTCATTAAATAAAACATTATTGGCAAGTGCAGTCTTGTTACTCCTAGGTACATTTTCACTATTCTTATATTATTTGCTTGATGTCAGATTATGCTATGAGGATATTAGTTTAAGCCCAGTCTTGGATGCATTGTTTTATCCTGCGGTGGTTAAACCGGTTCTGAAAATTATCTAGTTTGACCTGTACTTGTCCAGCTATCATAATCTATTCTTTGACCATGGCAGTAGCTGGCATTTTGTTATGATAATTTCAGTATATATCTTACTGTCCATTGCTGATCTCGTTGTATTTTCAATTCACAGGCAACTCTCCGACGAAGTCTCCTCTAGGTAATATATGTCTCATGCTTTCTAAAGAGTACTAGTATACTGACTAAACTATCCACTTGCTATGCTTAGCTGCTCTGTTGTCTGAATCGTGACACTTTGCCAGCTGAAACTTGCCTATCACACTGTCGCTGCATTGCTCAACTAAAAACACAAACATTTGTAGTTTTTGCCTGTCATAATGCAACTAAGCATACTAGTCTCAACTAAGCATACTAGTTTTTTGTAGTGAGACAGTAAGATAGTGAGACAGTAAGAAGGAAACTTCCCAGATTATGTAGAAAGAAAATACTTGGTTTGACAGCAAGTACCATGACATGAATCAAAAAACATATACGGTGGGAAAAATAAAATGGCAGAAACCTGGGAGGTTCTGGTTTGCTGTATCTCCACCAATTTGGGTTGGTGAATGTGGATGATTTTTTTATCCTGTGAACTCATTGTACTGCTACAAGAATTTGGTATCATCATGGTGTAATTTTGTTAACATTCTGGTTTTGTTAGATAGTGGCTACACTAATTTAGAGTGATACAATTTTCCTTCCCATTTGGTATCATCATGTTCAGTGTATACAGTTATAACATCATGTGGGTTTTTTAAGTCTGTTTACAGCTCATGTAGGTTTTAACATCATGTGGGTTGGTGAATGTGGATGATTTTTTTATCCTGTGAACTTGAATGTTGCAATGCTGTTTTCTTCAGAGGCTACTATCAAAAACTTGAGCTACTGTCTTGCAAAGATGATGATCATCTTGCTAGTTTGCTGGGTTTTGTCTCCGACCATTGTGTCGTGATGAATTTGCAGGTACCCCGAGTTTCCCTTGAGTTTGCCGGAATGTCGATTAACTTCCATTCCGGCAAATTTGGGTACTCCATACGTCCTATTTTCAGCAAAGGTCATGCTAAAATTTTCCGTGAATTTTAGCATGACTTTGCTAAAAATAGGACATATGGGGTACTTGCGACTAATGCATGGGCCGGGGTATCTTAGTACTTAGTTAAGTAGGATCAACTGCCCTGCCATTCTTGCTGCATTAAACCATAGGTGGCAATAGAGCCAAGTTATTAGGCCCAACTTAGAATTCTCCTTAGCATCGATAAACCCTAGATGATAAACCCAACATAGGTGGCAATAGAGCCAAGTGATTAGTGCCATGTGATTAGGCCCAACCTAGGGTGCCTCGGCATCGATAAACCCTAAATGATGAAAACTTAACTTGGCTGCCACGGATGCCTCGGTGTCGATGAGAACCTAAATGATGTACGCTTAGGCTTTTAGGGTGCCTCAGCGTCGACAAACCCTAAATGATGAAAGCTTAGGCTTTTAGGGTGCCTCGGTGTCGACAAACCCTAAATGATGAGACCATGATGTTGTTCCTTGACAATAACCACCTTTTTGACCAAACTTTTTTCCTATTTAGAGCGAAACATGGCCCACAAAGATGAGGCCGGTGGTTCGGGCGGCAAGCAATTCTGGGAGCTATCCCAGGAGATGGAGGAACAACCTCACCGCTATGACGACGCCGCGGAAGACACCGATCCTGATTACACAACCCCTAGTGGCGTCGGGGATGACACCACTGATGGTGCCGCTGAGGATGCCACCACTGATGATGGCGGCGCACACATAGATGGCAGCCAACCGAAGAAGCAAAGGAAGGACTGGCGCCTGAATGCGCTCCGCACCCTCAAGGAGGAATTCACTCAAGTGGACTCCGACGGGAATCCAACGGAGCCCAAACATATAGTCAAGGGGTACTCGGTTCAGCTCGGGTGCATTCTCCGGAGCACTGTCTCGATCAACACCGAGAACCTTAGGCATAAGGACCGAGGGAATTTGCGCAACCTCCTCTTCACGAAGCTGCACGAACGATACAAGTTCCCCGCCGAATTTGAAAACACACGCCTCTCAGGGAATAAAGTGAACAGTGCCGCCCTCACGAAGATGAGCACGGCCCTGTCTACTTGGAAAAGCGCGGTGAAGAGAATGATTGATAAAGGTGATAGTTATGAGAAGATCAAGGCGAAATATCCTTTGATGAGCGAAGATGAGTACAAGGAGTTCAAGATCAAGTGCGAGAGCAGTGCAACCTCCGAATCAAGTCAGTGGGGGAAAGAAATGCGGGAGTTGAACTTAGGGGAACACAAACTCGGTCCCGGCGGTTACAGAGTGGCGGAGCCTATATGGGACAAGGAGGACGCGGAGCGTGCCGAGCAAGGCCTACAGCCCCGCTTCGAGAAATACAGCGGTGACAAGCAGACCGGGAACTATGTCAGGGCCCGGTACAAGGAGGACCCGATAACAAAGGAGCTTACCACGGATCCGAAGACCAGGGCGCTTGAGCTTCTTCTGGTAAGGAATACACCCCCGCGTAATTAGCTCCATATGGTTGCACTCTAATTAATCCCCAATATTTCTAAATGGTTCACGTTCCTTTCGCAGGACACTGAAAGCAGTAGCGCGGGGTCGTCTAAGAGCTCCCCTTTCGACACCCCTTTAAATAGGGCGTTGAACGTAATGAAAAACAAGGATAAGCTCACTAAGCCGACGTTAGCTGGTCGTGTGGCCGGCAAAGGCTTGTCCACAAAATGGGGGTCATACTATACTGCTAGTGTGCGGAAGGAGAAAAAGACCAGCTCGGAAAGCCAGACGCGCGAGGTTGAAGAACTCAAGGCACAAAAGGCGCGGATTCCAGAGCTTGTCCAAGAGCAAGTGCAACAACAACTTGGAACGACGCTCAACGCCATGGTGCCTACGTTGATTCATGGGCTGACGACGTGGATTGCGAGCGGCCAATAGGGGCCTCCCTCGGTTCCCAGCTTCATGGCCAGCAACTCGCACAGCGCGCAGGCGGCGCCATTGGTGTCTCCGGCGGCGGCGCCATTGGTGTCTCCGGCGGAGGCGGTATTCGTGTCTCTGGCGCCAGCACGGGCATTGGAGCTTAATGCACCCGGGTGTACGCCGGCCGACACCTCGCCAACAAGCGCCCCCTCCGTCAGTTGCACGCCCGCCGTTGGCGGTGCCTCGACATTAGCCGAGCTCGACGGCATCACGGTAACTAAGCCTCTCGGCCGATGACTTCATCTCCTTGCCTTTGACTGGGCATCCCTGACGCCCTATACATGTTTTCGCAGGGCACCGCCGACGTTCCTTGCACTCTTCTGCACTTCGTGGGTGCCGAGTTGGTCGATGTCGCCAAGGGCAGAATCGTTCAACTGGGCAACCCCATGTTCCACGGTAATCTGATGCCACCCACAATGTATAGGGTTGAAGTGGTTCGGGTGCTGCCAGGCTGCGACGAGCTGTTACCTCCGATTCGACCCACTGGGGCCGACGAACAAGATGAGATGACCCTCAGCGCCTGCCTAAACTGGCCCCTGCTTTGGCCGAAGAGCCAGATTCGTTTGGGGGCGGGGGACACCACCCCACAGACAAGACCGCCAGTCGTGCCGGCGCCAAGCCATGGCAAGAATGCCGCAACGCTAGCGGACCTGCAGGACATCCCTATGGCATAGGATCCGGACAGCCCTATGGCATAGGATCCGGACGGCAACGACAACGACAACGGTACATTTACCAACGTTGATAAGTACTTTGCCGAACATGGGTACGCTGATGAGTTCTGCGGGCCTCTTTCTCAAGAACCCAACAAGGACAACCGCGATCTAGCTGGTATGGCGGAGAATTCCAATTGCAACAGGCGTCGTCTGGCGTTCAGTTCTCAGGACACACCTCCAGCTCCCGCCTTCACCGAGCCTCAGATAGCTGAGGTGCGAAATATTATCAGCCCAACACGCTCAAGAAGGCGGTCTGTGAGCAGAACTCGGTCCCATTACAGGAGATCAAGAAGAAGGGACGGAAACGAAAGACTAACAAGGGCGCCGGTGCGAGCCAGCCGACACCGAGTTCGATCCGTGCTCAGGATGGGCCACCTTCACCTAAGGATATCTTGAGGAGGGTGCATGTGGCGGGTAGGGCGATGCTACCGCCAAATATGCTGAATGCTGCAACCGGTGCTATGCGGAGTCTGCACGACAGTGTTCTTTCTTTGGAGAAGCGGCATCTCAGAGAGAAGGATGTGGCATACCCGGTTTTCGTGGCCAAGGTGCCAGAGGGCAAGGGCTTTGTGGATGGCGACATCAGGGGTACGATCGTTCTGCAGTTTGATGACATCTTTGCTATGTTTAACCTTCATCCGCTGCACTACACCTTCGTTCGGCTGTTTTCGCTGAGTATGGAGATGCGGATCATTAGAGACAAGACCCCGGACATCGTGATAGTCGACCCCTTCTACATGCGTGCCAAGCACTTGAGCAGCGCTGGGGACCGCCAAGTTGCGAGTTCACACCTCAAAGGCGTCATTCTGGCAAACCCAGATAAGGATAACTTCCTTGTGGCTTACTTCCCCGAGTAAGTCATCCCTTAACCGCCCCGTAACATATGATTTCTTAGATTTCGATCGTTCTTTTTTTTCTAACATTCCGTGTTCTGTGCAGTGACACACATTGCACACTCATCCTCTTAAGCCCGAAATATTCCATGGCCATGTATTTCGACCCGAACCGTAACTCCAACATAGACTACACAAATGTCAAGAAAGTTCTTGATGATGTTCTCCCCGGCTACACCAAATCTGGAGGCACCTTCACCAGGGCAGTTCGTAAGTACAGCAAGCACATGTTCTCACACAATACGAAGTTTTGCTGCGTCAAGCAGCCGCCTGGCGGTCAGAAGGACGCCTACTATGCCCTCCATCACATGCGGGTGATCATAAGGGACCATCATCAACTTATGCTACCAGATAATCTCAAAGATTGGGCCGCGAGCTTGTGGGCAGTCCAGGACGCGGACCTCAGACAAGAATTATTTCGCATCCAGTTGGAGTTTGCGGACATCATCCATCAAGATGTCCTTCATACCTCGGGGCAGTTCTTCCTCAGATATCAATCGTCCAACAGTGAGACAGATGAAACGCTACAAATGCAGGGTGACAACAACCGCGATTTCATGACCATCACGACATACGGCGGCTTCATCCACGTTCCTGTCCGATGAGTCGAGTCGAAAGTAGTGATGTGTAGTTCTGAAACATTGATTGGCTCATGTTGTAATTATACTTTAATGAATTCGTATGTTTCTTTGGTTTGGACAGTCGTTCAACTTAGATGTAATCGATGCTATTTATTAGTAGGACCATGAATCGTGCTATTAATGTCTTGCTTTTCTCTTCCGATCCTTTTGTTGCATACTTACATATTGCTTATGTATTGTCTGTTGTTTGGCTTGTGCATAGAGATGCCGTCGTATGTCGTGTACAAGGGTAAGGTTCCCGGAGTCTACGACGACTGGGAGGAGTGTCGGAGACAGGTTCACCGTTTCAGCAGTAACAGTTACAAAGGGTACACCACTAGGGCGGAGGCCGAATGTAGATACGCCCGCTATCTAGCGGGAGAGAGGAGGGAGCGTTGGAGGAACCAGATGAAGACCAGTTTGATCGCGATGATGCTCATCGTGATGACCACAGCTCTCTTCTATGTGATGGTAGTTTAGATGATCGATATCGACTTGTAATGTGAAGGCAAACTCGATACTCGCGGTCTTGAGACTTGTAATGTTTTATCTTTGTTCGGTCTTTTGAATTCGGAGACTAATATGATGAATTGTATTCGGAGACTAATCTTCTATTGTATTCGATGAATCTGATGTTGCTGTGCTGCTGTCTATATTCTGTCCAATAATATATTTTGTAACCTATGCAAAAATCAGAAAAGCAAAAATAAAATAAAACCTAATATTCATACTAATGGCGCACCATACAAGACACTAATGGCGCACTGTGATCATCACACTAATGGCACATTAACTGCTGGTGCGCCATTAGAATGCCAAAGCACATGGGTACATATGGCCCCCTGGGAGGCATTCTAATGGCGCACTGCAGGCTATACTAATGGTACACTACGTGGTGCGCCATTAGAACACCAGATACTAATGGCGCACCAGTGGTGCGCCATTAGAATTTAATTCTAATGGCATGATGCCAGTGGCGCACCGGTAGTGCGCCATTAGAAGGCAAATTCGGTGCGCCACTAGCATGCCTTTTCCTAGTAGTGATGAACTCATCTCCGTCATGAGAGGTAAAGAATATGTAAACATGAATGCCATCACTAATGAAAGAACCTAGTCATTTGAATTTTATTGCTCGCAATAGCTACAATCCCAACTAGAAAAATAATGGATATGCTCCTACACTACCTTATCCTAATAATGGTGGAGCATCAAATTATTTTAATGGAGCTAATATCAATATAAATACTCTTGAAAAGTTTTATTTCTACTCAAACTTAGCAGAATGGAAGCTTCAAAAATATTTTGAAGAATCATGATAGCTCACTTGGTCAGTTGACCAATAAGATTGTTGGACAAATAAATGATGTGCACATACTTGAGGGGAGATCCAAGAATATGGAGGCACAAGTGACTAAAATTGCAGAGAGCCAAACATTGATCCTATCTAACTTTGTAGGTAAACAAGAACCTAACCAGGTTGAAGATATCATCATGGTAAGAAGTAGCAAAGAGAAGACTGAGGGGCTATACACAAGCCATGTGCTAGAGTACAATTATACCATTGCAAATTTCGTTAAGATGATATCAATGAAGTACCCACTACTTGAGGTATCTAATAACGAAGCATACAATGTCTTTGTTGATCAAGTTGCAGCCAAGGTATGTGAGCTAAGTGATAAAATAAAGAAGGTTTTACAGTAAGTGACCAGCTAAACAAGAAGATACTATTGAGCTTACTACATAAATTAAGATTTGTTTGAGTAAGTTCAATGCTTTATGTGATCTAGGGGCTAGTGTTTCTACTATCCCTAAATCTATTTATGATAGTCTCAATCTTGGTCCTTATGCTACTACTAAGATTAGATTGAATATGGCAAACTCTCCTTTTACTCAAATAGTAGGAATTACGCTTGGAGTTATAGTTCAGATAAATGATTGACCCGTCATGATTGATCTTGTGATAGTTGATATGCCTGAAGATCATTGCTCCAATAATTCTCGGCACACCTTTTCTAAGGACTTTGAGGGGTGGTTATATGATCCAATTATATTAGCACTATTGAGAGATTGCACTAGAGAAAGTACGTACCCTAGGCCTCATTTTCAAGCATTGCAATACCGTTTTTGTGCCCATTTACTATTTGCTACCTTGCTGTTTTTATTTATTCAGATTATAAAAATATATTTCTACCATTCATATTACACTTTTATCACCATCTCTTCGTCGAACTAGTGCACCTATACAATTTTCCATTCTATTAGGTGTGTTGGGGACACAAGAGTTTGCTTGTATTTGGTTGCAGGGTCGTTTTAGAGAGACCATCTTCATCCTACACCTCCCATGGATTGATAAACATTAGGTCATCCACTTGAGGGAAAATTTCTACTGTCCTACAAAACTCTATGCTTGTAGGCCCAAGACGTGTCTACAAGAATAAAGTTGCGTAGTAGACATTAAGCTCTTTTCTGGCGACGTTGTCGGGGAGGCTAGGTAAGCGGCACTCACATCCCGTCAATGAAGCTCTTTTCTGGCGCCGTTGCTGGGGAGGTGAGTGCATGAAGGTATATCTTTATATCTTGCAATTGAATCTTTTAGTTTCTTGTTTTATCACTAGTTTGGTTTATAAAAAGAAAACTACAAACAAATGGAATTGAGGTTCCATCATATTAATCATCTCTATAATGTCTTTCGTGAAAATGATGGAAAGGAAAATTGTGCTCATTTGATAGAAGAATAAATCAATAAAATGTTTGTCATCAATGATGAGCACAATTGCAATGTTGCTAGTGTTAATTCTTTGAATATTCATGATGCTAATGATATGCAAAGCCATAAGCTTGGGGATGCTATATTTGATGAAGATGATATTTTTAGTCCCCCAAGATTTGATGTGCAATTTTGTTATAATGATTGCATGCCTCCTATTTAAGATGATTATAATGATGAAAGTGGATTTCGAGAGGTCATGACTTTATTTAGTGATGAATCCACCATTTTGGACGAGGCTTGAATTGACTATGATAACAAAGTTGCTATCTATGATGATTATGGTGATGACATGTATGTTATAAAGAGTAATGATAACCACGAAAATTGTCATCATGATTTTAATTTTCACTCTCATGATAGTCATTTTGTTGAGTTTGCTCCCACTACTATTGATGAGAATAAATTTTCTTATGTGGAGAGTAATAGGTTTTCTATGCTTTTGTGTCATGAAAAGAATGCTTTATGTGATGGTTATATTGTTCAATTTCTTCATGTTGCTATTGAAAATTATTATGAGGGGGAACTTATGCTTGTAGGAATTGCAATAATATCAAGTTTCCTCTCTATGTGTTGAAAATCTTGAAGTTGTGCTTGTTTTGCCTTCCTATGCTAGTAGATTATTGCTCCCGTAGTTTGTTTGCTCACAAAATCCCTATGCATAGGAAGTGGGTTAGACTTAAATGTGCTAGTCATATGCTTCATGATGCTCTCTTTATGTTTGAATTCTTATCTTTTATGCGAGCATCATTGAAATCATCATGCCTAGCTAAAAGGCATTAAAGAAAAGCGCTTGTTGGGAGACAACCCAACAATTTTACCAATAGTTTTTGTGTGTTCACATGATTAGACTACTGTAGTAATCATGTTTTATTGCCTTTATTCCAATAAAGTGCCAAGTAAGACCTTTGGGATGGCTTACGGTGATAGTTGATTTGATCTTGCTGAAAAACAGAAACAATTATGTGGAAACAATTATGAATCTTGTCTTTGACAGTACCAAAGTGAAATGGTTTGCTCTTTATTGTACTAACCTATCTCACAAAGTTCCGTTAAGTTTTGTGTGATTGAAGTTAAGTTTTGGGTGAGAATAAGGAGTGAAAAGACCCTAAGCTTGGCGATGCCCAAGTCACCCCAAGGTAATACTCAGGGAAGATCCAAGCAACTAAGCTTGGGGATGCCCCGGAAGGCATCCCCTCTTTCGTCTCCAACATTATCGGTAACCCACTTGGAGCTATGTTTTCATTCGTCACATGATATGTGTTTTGCTTGGAGGATAATTTCATTTTGTTGGGATTTGCTTGCAGTTATTTATAATAATGTTTTGCATCTTTTATTTCAATAAAAGTGCCAATGATAGCCTTTACTATGCTTACTTTGCAAGCCTACATGTTGCTGTTTGAAAACAGAAAGTTTACCGCTGTTGCAAAAATTCCCTAGAAAAGTCAGAATGTGATAAAATGTTGAAACTTTTTGCAAAATAAGCTCTGATAAAGTTTTTACAGTGTGGTAAAGTTCCATAATCTTTGGAGTTTAAGAAGTATTGATACTCTTGCATTCTTTACAGAATGTACTGTTTTGGCAGATTGTTGTTATGTTTGCATTGTTTGCATATGTTTGCTTGTTTAATGATTCTATTTGAGGATAGGAGTATTAAGTATGCAGAGGCGTTTACTATGAAATGTTGAATAATAATTTTAGTGATTTGCTACAGTAGAGAATGATGAGGTTTTTGCATTGGTTTATACTAACTTATCTCACTAGTTCTTGTTGAGTTTTGTGTGGATGAAGCTTTTGAGATTTAGGAAAACCGTGATATGAGAAGAATTAAGGAGGCACAAAAGCTCAAGCTTGGGGATACCCAAGGCATCCCAAGATAACATTTCAAGAAGTCTCAAGCATCTAAGCTTGGGGATTGCCCGGTAGGCATCCCACCTTTCTTCTTCAACAGTTATCAGTTAGTATCGGTTGAGCCTAAGTTTTTGCTTCTTCACATGATGTGTGCTATTCTTGGAATGTCATTTTATTTTCTCTTTCTTGCTGTTTTAATAAAATGCTTATATCTTAAAGTTTTTGAATAAGAGAGAGGCCTCAAATAGCTACCTATTTACTCAACCCCTTGCTTGATCTTCACTTATATCTTTTTGAGCACGGTGTGCTTTTGTATTTTTGAAGGAATTATCTCTCGCTTCACTTAAATTAATTTGATAGAAAGAAATATTATGCTCATGATCTTCACTTATATTTGTTTGAGCTTATCAAAAGCAACACATGAAAATTAGTTCCAAAGTGATAGATATCCAAGAAGGATATAATAAAAAGTTTCATGAAGAGCATTGGACAAAATAAACTTGATTCCTTGTATTGGTTTTGAGATATGATGATTTAATATGCGAGTAATGTTGATGAGTAATTATGCTTTAGTAAGAATATTGGTGTTAAGGTTTGTGATTCCCTATGCAAGCACGAAAGTCAATAGTTATGCAATGAAATTACATCCTACTTGTGGTGCATTTTTCGGTGTTAGTTATGCTCAATGCTTGCTTATGAGATTATTCGTTTCTTGGTTGGTCGCTTCTTAATCTTTTGCTAGCCTTCATTTTCGACTAAGTATGATCATTACTTGTGCATCCAAAATCCTTTAAACCAGTTTTGCCATATGAGTCCACTATGCCTACCTATATGCGGTATTCTTTTGCCTTTCTAAGAAAATTTGTATTTGCCACCTCTAATTTTCAAAATAAATTTCTCTTTTGTGTGCTCGTACCGCTCGCAAGGCGGTGAGGGGTGGCCAATATTTTCCATGCTAGATGTGTTATTCTCAGGATGAGTGTTTATTCACTTGTCATTGCACGAGAGTAAGGCAAAGGTATTAGGGATGCCCAGTCCCGAAATGAAAAATGAATTTACTTTATGTTGTCAATTAGTAAATTCCTTGGAAAGAGTTGATATGGAGGGCACCCGTGGATACGGTTAGCCATGGAAAGTGAAAGTATGCTGGAAAAGGAAATAAACTTTATTTTCTGTTTGGGAACCGCCTATGATATATCTAGCATGGAAAGTGTTGGGAGCTCTAAGTCATTTTCGTTGGTGGGAAAAGTATGCCTGTAAAAATGTTTTTATCTCTCAATTTTCACTTTGAGCTCTGGCACCTCTACAAATCCCTACTTCCCTGCAAGAAGGGCCTTTCTTTACTTTATGGAATTTATATTTTTAATTTGAGTCTCCATCTTCTCTTGTAAAGCACCAACTATGGGGCACTATGATCGTACTTGAGAATTGGGTGCAGCTAATATGTGAGTGTATTTCATGAATGGAATGATTGAGCATGATGGGCTAGGGATAACTTATTTTAGCATTGATATTTTGAAAGACATGGCTGCTTGTTGGTATGCTTGAGTATTTAAGTCCTCATGTCAAAACTAGACTATTGCTTTGAATCATATAAAATTCCAAATGTCCATGCTACAAAAGAAAAAGAATATGTGATGAATATGGTAGGTGGATTTCCACAACAAATATTCCATTTTCAATTACTACTTTACCATGATGAGTTTTATGAGAAAGAATTGTTGTTATGATGCTTGGAAAAGTGATTGAAATTATCATTGATCAAACTTATGCACTTTGCTAGCATTCACACTTCATAAATTATTTCTTTTATCATTTACCTACTCGAGGATGAGTAGGAATTAAGCTTGGGGATGCTGATACGTCTCCAACGTATCTATAATTTATGAATTATTCATGCCATGTTTACAACAATTTTATATGGTTTTGGTATGATTTGCATGGAACTAACCCGGACTGACCATGTTTTCAGCAGAACTACCGTGGGTACAGAAATGAAAGTTCTCCAAATGAGCTGAAAATTTTGGCATTTTTTTGGAACAAAAGAGCCCCCCGAAGCTTTGTGGAAGGAACAGAAGGTGACAGAGTAGGGCACAAGACACCGGGGTGCGCCTGGCTTGCCCCGGTGGGTTGTGCTCACCTCGAGGCCCATCTTAGCGTGAAACCAACGCCAAAAAATCCTATAAATAGAGAGACTATCAGGGGTAAACCTAGATTAGAAATTCCGCCGCCACATGCCTCTGTAGCCACCGAAAACCAACCTATACCCCATTCCGGCACCCTGCCGGAGGGGGGATCATCTCCGGTGGCCATCTTCATCATCTCGGCGGCCACCACGATGAGGAGGGAGTAGTCCACCCTAGGGGCTGAGGGTTTGTACCAGTAACTATGTGTTTAATCTCTCTCCCTCTCTCGTGTTCTTGAGATGTCACGATCTTGATGTATCACGGGCTTTGTCAATATAGTCGGATCATATGGTGTTTTCCCCTCTCTATCTTGTTGTGGTCAATTGAGTATTACCTTTGAGATTTCGGTGTTATCGGATTGAATACTTTTATGGATTTGAGAACACTTGATATATGCTTTTCATATGAATACTCGTGGTGACAATGGGGTATCATATTGGTTCACTTGATATATGTTTTGGCATTCAACTCGCGGATTCCCGAGGTGACAATGGGGCAATCTATGCATAGGGGTTGATGCACCATGATACGTCTCCAATGTATCTATAATTTTTGATTGCTCCATGCTATTATATTATCTATTTTGGATGTTAATGGGCTTTATTTTACACTTTTATATCATTTTTGGGACTAACCTACTAACCGGAGGCCCAGCCCAAATTGTTGTTTTTTTGCCAATTTTAGGGTTTCGAAGAAAAGGAATATCAAACGGAGTCCAAATGGAACGAAACCTTCGGGAACATGATTCTCTCAACAAACGTGATCCAGGTGACTTGGAGTGGGCGTCAAGAAACAAGGGAGGAAGGCACGAAGCAGGGGGGCGCGCCCTCCACGCTCGTGGGCCCTCCGTTGCTCCACCGACATACTTCTTCCTCCTATATATATATATATATATATATATATATATGTATCCATGTACCCCCCAAACATCCAGGAGCACCACGAAAACCTAATTCCACCGCCGCAACCTTCTGTACCCGAGAGATCCCATCTTGCGGCCTTTTCTGGAGCTATTGATCACGGAGGGCCTCTACATCAACTCCATGGCCTCTTCGGTGATGTGTGAGTAGTTTACTTTAGACCTACGGGTCCATAGTTATTAGCTAGATGGCTTCTTCTCACTCTTTGGAGCTCAATACAAAGTTCTCCTCGATTGTCTTGGAGATCTATTCGATGTAATCTTCTTTTACGGTATGTTTGTCGAGATCCCATGAATTGTGGGTTTATGATCCATATTATCTATGAACAATATTTGATTCTCCTCTGAATTCTTTTATGTATGATTGGTTTATCTTTGCAAGTCTCTTCAAATTATCAGTTTGGTTTGGCCTACTAGATTGATCTTTCTTGCAATGGGAGAACTACTTAGCTTTGGGTTCAATCTTGCGGCGCTCGATCCCAGTGACAGAATGGGAACCGACACGTATTGTATTGTTGCCATCGAGGATAAAAAGATGGGGTTTATATCGTATTGCATGAGTTTATCCCTCTACATCATGTTATCTTCCTTAAAGCATTACTCTATTCTTATGAACTTAATACTCTAGATGCATGCTGGATAGCGGTCAATGTGTGGAGTAATAGTAGTAGATGCAGAATCGTTTCGGTCTACTTGTTGCGGACGTGATGCCTATATACATTATCATACCTAGATATTCTCATAACTATGCTCAATTCTATCAATTGCTCGACAGTAATTCGTTTACCCACCATAATACTTATGCTCTTGAGAGAAGCCACTAGTGAAACCTATGGCCCCCGGTTCTATCTTCCATCATATTAATCTTCCAATACTTAGTTATTTCCTTTGCCATTTATTTTACTTTGCATCTTTATTTCTCTTTATCATAAAAATACTAAAAATATTATCTTATCGTATCTATCAGATCTCACTCTCATAAGTGACCGTGAAGGGCTTGACAACCCCTTTATCGCGTTGGTTGCGAGGCTCTTATTTGTTTGTGTAGGTGCGTGGGACTTGAGCGTGATCTCCTAGTGGATTGATACCTTGGTTCTCAAAAACTGAGGGAAATACTTACGCTACTTTGCTGCATCACCGTTTCCACTTCAAGGGAAAACCAACACAATGCTCAAGAGGTAGCAAGAAGGATTTCTGGTGCCGTTGCCGGGGACATTCGCGCCAATTCAAGTCAAGATTTGACTCCCAACAACGAGTCATTTCTGGCGCCATTACCAAGTCAAAACATACCAAGTACCCATCACAAACTCTTATCCCTCGCATTACATTATTTTCCATTTGCCTCTCGTTTTACTCTCCCCCACTTCACCCTTGCTGTTTTATTTTCCCTCTCTCTCTCCGTTCCCCTTCTCTTTCCCTATTTGCCTCTTTTTGCCCATTTCTTGTTTGCTTGTGTGTTGGATTGCTTGCTTGTCATGATGGCTCAAGATAATACTAAATTGTGTGACTTTGCCAATACCAACAACAATGATTTTCTTAGCACTCCAATTGCTCCTCTTACCGATGTTGAATCTTGTGAAATTAATGCTGCTTTGTTGAATCTTGTCATGAAAGATCAATTCGCCGGCCTTCCTAGTGAAGATGCCGCTACCCATCTAAACAACTTTGTTGATTTGTGTGATATGCAAAAGAAGAAAGATGTGGATAATGATATTGTTAAATTGAAACTATTTCCGTGTTCGCTTACAGATCGTGCTAAAGCTTGGTTTTCGTCTTTGCCTAAAAATAGTATTGATTCATGGAATAAGTGCAAAGATGCTTTTATCTCTAAGTATTTTCCTCCCACTAAGATCATCTCTCTTAGAAATGATATTATGAATTTTAAGCAACTTGATCATGAACATATTGCACAATCTTGGGAGAGGATGAAATTAATGATACGTAATTGCCCTACACATGGTTTGAATCTTTGGATGATTATACAAAACTTTTATGCCGGAATGAATTTTTCTTCTAGAAATCCTTTAGATTCGGCCGCGGGAGGTACTTTTATGGAAATCACTTTAGGAGAAGCTACTAAACTCCTAGATAATATTATGGTTAATTATTCTCAATGGCACACCAAAAGATCTACTAATAAAAAAGTGCATGCAATTGAAGAGATTAATGTTTTGAGTGGAAATATGGATGAACTTATGAAATTGTTTGCTAATAATGAATCTATGGCTACTGCTGCTAACTGAAGCCGATCGATGGCTACTGCTGCTAACTGAAGCCGATCGATGCTACCTCTGGATGAATAGTGAGCTTTGTTAGGGGGGTTTGGATGAACAGTTCCTGGTGGGGGTGGATGAACATGACCCTGTGGTGTTGCCTCTGGATGAACAGTGAGCGTTGCTGGGGGGGGAGGGGTTGGATGAAGAGTTCCCGGTGGGGGTGGATGAACAGGACCCCGTGGTGTTGCCTCTGTATGAGCAGGACCCCGGTCGATCGAGCCGGTTGGGGCTGGATGAACAGGACCCTGTGGAGCACTGGATGAATAGGACCACCCCATTGAGGGCAGGATGAACAGTAGATGGTGGAGGGTTGGATGAACAGTAGCCCGTGGAGGGGTGGTTGAACAGGAGCCCATGGAGAGGGTTGGTTGAACAGTAGCCGGTGGAGTAGTGCGCGGTGGAGGCTGGATGAACAGGAGCCCGTGGATGAACAGTCGTAGGTGGAGGCTGGAGGAGGTTGGCGGTGGATGAACAGTAGCCCATGGAGGCTGGAGGGTGTCGATGGTGGAGATGAACAGTATCTCGTGGAGTCCTGTTTTCCGCTATGCCACACCCCTCCTGATGAACAGGACCCCCGTTTCGACCGTAGTGCTCCAACCTAACTCCGTTCCTTCGTTTTGCCATACGCCACACCCCTCTTGATCAACAGGACCCCCGTTTCGACCGTAGGAGGTCCGTTTCCTTCGTTTTGCGGTACTCGAGACCCCTCCCGATGAACAGGATCCCGTTTCGAATGTGGCCGGTCGAACACAAGGTCGTTTCCTCCGTTCTGCGGTATGCCAGGCCTCGTTTCCATCGGCTATTCCATCCAAGCCGGTTGGCTCCCATGCGTTCCGTTGCCTCCCGATGAACACGACACATTCCGTTGCCTGCCCATGAACACGACGACGACGTAGTTTCTCCGTTCTAACCCAGCCATGTACACGAGCCCTGGCCATACGTATGCGCGAGTAGACGTTCGATACCCCGCCCGTATGTATGTACGTGGCCGTATTTTCTGTCTTGCACACTGGCCGTTGTACGTACGTGTACATGTTATATGCGCACCTCAACTATGACACGTGCGCGCTCTACATCGACCATTATGTACATACACGTTCGCGACCAGAATGACAACGCTACGTACACTTCGACCAGGTGGGTCCCGACTGTCAGGAACTTCCTTGCATGCGAAGATATAGCTGGTTGGTCCCAGCAGTCAGGGGGCGAATCATTTTTTTTGCCCAGACGCACTTCCTTGCATGCGAAGATGTAGCTGGTGGGTCCCAGCAGTCAGGGGGAAACGTTTTTTTCACGAAATATGGTGGCCCGTCCGGTGGGTCCCCGTTGTCAGGTACATGAATAATTATTTTGTGCGTAATAAGGAGACACTTCCATGCGGCTGCCGTGGACCCAGCTGTCAGCCTCTCCACGTATAGTACTCTTCCGATGGAAGTCAGTCATTGACCACATTGACCACGCCGCGCCGAGAGCACCAAGGCGATGGACGACGGTGGGGCCTTGGAAGGGGACGACACGGAGCCAGGGAAGACACGGTAGTAGATGCCCACGCGTAGAGGAGTATGAGGGTTCACTGGTTCGCTGTAGTATGAGGCTACCGTCGCCACATAATAACAGGGGGTGTGGGTGAGTAGAGGGATGGCCTGGCCAGCGATGGGAGTAGTAGGGGGCGGTGAGGCCTCCGCCACATCGCACCCGGCCATGGGAGGCAGGAGCACGAGGCACGACCGGCGCTGGTTTGGGCGGCTGGAGCAAGAAGATCAGAGGTTGAAGAAGCACTACGGCCGTTGGACGGACATCGTACGATCACTGGAGCTAGAATCGTGCATATTGACTAAGTTGACAAAGCCCTCCGTCCCCGTCAACTTAGTAGGCCCACAAGTCAGCCTGCCACTATACTGGGTCTCAGCTAGAAGGGGGAGTATTCATTTTTTTGTGCATAATAAGGAGGCACTTCCTTGCGTGCGAAGATATAGCTAGTGGGTCCGAGCTGTAAGCGGCGGTAATGTTTTTTTCACGAAATACAGAGGCCCTTCCGGTGGGTCCCAGATGTCAGGTGGATGAATCGTTATTTTGCCCATAATAAGGAGGCATTTCCTTGCGTGTGGCCATGGACCCAGCTGTCAGCCTCTCCACGCACAGTACACTTCAGATGCATGTCGGTCGTTGACCACATTGACCAGGCCGCGCCAAGAGCACCAGGGCGGTGGACAACGGCGAGGCCTAGGAAGGGAACGACACAGAGGCAGGGAATAATCGACAGTTGTCTCCCACGCGGAGGGGAGTACGACTGTATGAGGGTTTACTGGTTCGTCTGCCGTTGCCGGAGAAGAAGAGCAGGTGTGGGTGGTAGAGGGATGGCTAGGCCAGCGATGGGAGTACGGTGGGGCGGTGAGGCCTTTGCGGCAGCACAGCCGGCCGCGGGGAGGAGGGAGTAGGCAGTCCCGCCGGCACTTGTTTGAGTGGCTGGAGCAGGAAGAGCAGTGATTGAAGAAGCACGACGGTCGTTGGATGGAAATCCAATAGTCACTGCTTGTGCATCAACCTTTTTTTAGGAAAGCCTCAAATCTGTGGAAAACAGCATACAACCCATCTGCCATTATTTCTAATAATTTACAGCCCATTTGCTAATTCTTAATGTTTTTTTGGAGCCCATATTCTTTTTGTTAGCATTGCAGCCCATATTGTGGCCACGGTTAAAAAATTATCCGAAATTTTGCATATTTCGGTGCGGTCCGAACTGTTTTTAATCCCGAAATTTCGAGTCACATTAAAACTGATTTTAAAAATAAATGTATATCAATATCAAATCCAACAAATTGTCCACGCATAAAAATCAATGCAATCTAAAATCTCAAAATGAAAAAAAGAAATTTGAAACTAATTGCCGGTTTGATGTGTTTTAAAAATGTACAACCCATTTCTCATTACCGATAGGCCATTTTCTTGGCCAGCCGAATGAAGCTCTCCTCGTCTTGAAAGATTTGCAGCCAAACATGCCTGACAAAGCGACTAACTTGGCAAATCACACAAAAAACTAGGTTGTGGCCGTGGACCCAGCTATCAGCCTCTCCACGTACATTACTCTTTCGATGGAAGTCGGTTGTTGACCACATTGACAACGCCGCGCCGAGAGAACCAAGGCGGTGGACGACGCGGAGCCGGGGAAGACACGGCAGTGGATGCCCATGCGGAGAGGAGTATGAGGGCTCACTGGTTCGGCTGCGGTGTGAGGCTGCCGTCGCCGCAGAATAACAAGGGGTGTGGGTGAGTGGAGGGATGGCCTGGCCAGCGGTGGGAGTAGTATGGGGGTGGGGAGGCCTCCGCGGCAGCACAGCCGACCACGGGAGGCAGGAGCAGGCGGCACGACCGGCGCTGTTTTGGGTGACTGGAGCAAGAAGACCAGAGGTTGAAGAAGGACGAAGGCCGTTGGATGGACATTGTACGGTCACTGGAGCTAGAATCGTTCACATTGACAAAGTTGACAAAGCCCTCCGTGCCCGTCAACTTAGTAGGCCCATAAGTCAGCCTCCCACTGTGGTGGGTCCCAGCTGGCAGGGGGTATTCATTTTTTGTGCGCAATAAGGATGCACTTCCTTGCGTGTGAAGATATAGTTGGTGGGTCCGACCTGTCAACGGAGGGAACTTTTTTTCATGAAATACAGAACCCCTTCTGGCGGGTCCCAGATGTCAGGAGGAGGAATCATTATTTTGCATGTAATAAGGAGGCATTTCCTTGTGTGCGTCCATGGACCCAGCTGTCAGCCTCTCCACATACAATCCACTTCCGATGGATGTCGTTCGTTGACCATGTTGACCATGCCGCGCCGAGAGCACCAGGGCGGTGGACGATGGCGAGGCCTACGAAGGGAACGAGACGGAGCCGAGGAAGACACGACAGTGGCTGCCCACGCGATGGAGAGTATGAGGGTTGACTGGCTCGGCTGCCGTCGCCGGAAAATAACAGGAGGTGTGGGTGAGTAGAGGGATAGACAGGCCAGAGATGCGAGTATATGATGGGGCCGTGAGGCCTCTGCGGTAGCACAGCCGGCCACGGGAGGCAGGAGCAGGCGGCACGACCGGCGCTGCTTTGGGCGGCTGGAGCAAGAAGACCAAATGTTGAAGAAGCACTATGGCCGTTGGATGGACACCAGACGATCACTGGAGCTAGAATCGTTCATATCGAGCAAGTTGACAAAGCCCTTTGTCCCCGTCAACTTAGTAGGCCCAAAAGTTAGCCACCCACTATGGTGGGTCCCAGCTAGCAGGGGGTATTCATTTTTTTGTGCGTCATAAGGACACACTTCCTTGCGTGCGAAGATATAGCTAGTGGGTCCGACTTGTCAGCGGGGGGAACATTTTTTCCGCGAAATACAGAAGCCCTTCCCGTGGGTCCTAGCTGTCAGGTGGAGGAATCATTATTTTGCACGTAATAAGGCGGCATTTCCATGCTTGCGGCCATGGACCCTGCTATCAGCCTCTCCACGTACAGTCCACTTCCGATGGATGTCGTTCATTGACCATGTTGACCAGGCCGCGCCGAGAGCACCAGGGCGGTGGATGCCGGCGAGGCCTAGGAAGGGAACAACACGGAGCCAGGGAAGACTCGGCAGTTGTTTCCCACGCGGAGGAGTACGAGGGTTTAATGGTTTGTTTGCCGTCCCCGGAGAATTACATGAGGTGTGGGTGAGTAGAGGGATGGCTAGGCCAGTGATGGGAGTACTGTGGGGCAGTGAGACCTGCGCGGCAGCATAGCCGGCCGCGGGAGGAGGGAGCAGGCAGTCCCGCCGGCGCTTGTTTGAGCGCCTGGAGCCGGGAAAACAGGGATTGAAGAAGCACGACAGCCGTTGGATGGACATCCAACAGTCACTGCTCTCCTGTGCATTATATCTAATAATGTATAGCCCATTTGCTAATTCTTAAGAATTTTTTTGGAGCCCATCTTCTTTTTGTTAGCATTACACCCCATATTGTGGCCACGGTTAAAAAGTATACGATTTTTTGCATATTTCGGTGGAGTCAGCTGTTTTTAATCCTGAAATATCAATTCACATTCAAACAATTTTTGAAACTAATTTATATAAACATAAAATCCAAATAATTGTCCATGCATAAAAATCAATGGAATTTAAAATCTTGTAATGAAAAATAATTGAAACTAATTCCTGGTTTGATGTGTTCTAAAAATGTACATCCCATTTCTGGGCAAACCGAATGAAACTCTCCTCGTCTTGAAAGATTTGCATCAGAGTAGGGCTGATAAAGCAAGTAGGCCTCGTTAGGGTATTTCTTAAAAAAAATAGAACTGGGCTAGCCATTTTTAGCAAGAACAAAACACAACTGGGCTCATGATGTGGTAAACATAAATAAAACCCTGGCTAGATGGGCCACAGCCCCCGCACAGCCCCGTTGTTACCTTGATCCATTGCTAATACTATTATAAATAACAACTGCTTGTTCCTAAAAATTGCACGACCTGCTGGGTCCCTGGTGTCAGCCGCTCGTAGTGTAATTCTCTCGTTTATTCACTACGTTGACAATGGCGTGAGCCCCAGATGTCCAACCATTAGGAGGAACCATATTTTTGGGCTTGTAATATAGAGGCACTTGCTTGCGTACTGCCATGACACTACTGGGTCCCTACTGTCATCCTCTCCACATACAGTGATCTCCTTGTTCCTCTCGGTTGTTGACAACGTTGACAGCGCAAGAGGGCGGCGCACTGCACACGGCGAGCGAACCAAGGCCACTAGGCAGAGGATGATGGCAAGGCCTCGGACGGAATAAACAGGAGCCGTGGAAGATGCGTCGGTCCAGTCGCAGGTTCAGGTGCGGGTGCGTGTTGGGGCTGACATCGCCGGAGAATAACAGGACGTGTGGGGGAATAGAGGGAGGGACTGGCCAATGTTGGAGGGTACATACGGTAGGGCGGCGGAGGCGCAGCCAGCCATGGGAGGTGGGAGCAGGCGGAGCCGACGGGGTGGTTTGGTTTGGGTGGCTGGAGGAAGAAGAAGACAAGAGATAGAAGATACATGACCGATGTTGGATGTCAATCCAGCGGCTGGTAGGCAGAATCGTTTGTTGACTGGCTAGTAAGTTGACACCACCTTGGATAGGCTATTTCCTCGCGGTTCCCAAATGTCAGAATCCAAATCTGTCACGGTCATGCAGCCTTTCCGATGAAATTTTACAGCCCATTTGATGTGCTAGTTCAAAATAAATTTGTGGGTGATGGTGGGGGCTAATCACTTGGTTTCTGTAATGCACAGTGAGCTCAAGCAGCCGGCGAGAGTGATGTTATTTCCCTTCATTGGGATTTTTTAGTTGTTACAATATTTCACTCTAAATTAAATGACTGGCAAGCCATTTGCCTTGCTTCAAAGAAAATATGACAGTCACAGCCGAGTTGGAAATGTCAAGAACATCTAACTCCAAATTACAAACTGTACAAAAGCACGAGGGTTAATTGTTCATCAAGTTTACAAAAAAACCCAGGTTGAAAAGGGCAACAACATCTAACTCCAGCATTGTTTTCGGCAGTCACAGTCAAATGGACCGGTCAGGTCCGTAGAATGAACACCTGGGTCGTAAAATTTACTGGATTATGACCACAATATGATGTAAATAGAAGCCCAACACGTTCCGATGCTCTTTTGCCAACCTGAAACTCCTTTTTTTGCTCTTCCACACACCCATCTATCAAATGCATGCTGCTGATAAACTTAAGCCTGATGGACAACAATAACCACGCATTCAGCAGGAAGAATGTGACAAATCTAGTGTTTGCACGGTTGGCTACATATCGTTCTAGCATTATTGTCTTCAATCGAATCTCATGAGAAGTGAGAAAATCCCGATGCTTGTGAATCCACTGATTGGTTATAACTTTCTTACCTCGTCCTGTTGCCTAAATAGACATGAAGATTGAAAACAGTTAAGGTCTAAAAAAAGAGTGTCGAAAGAGAAATAGCTGAACGGTTATTCTAGTACACTATATGCGGGCTTCCAATGTGCGTGAAATTATCACCTTTATATACAACTTCTCCAGACATGGAAAGCATTGCAGCAAGCCAATAATCTTGTTCAGATCAAAACTATTCATTTGGATATATAAGATCTTGACAGAATCCATCACCATTGATAGGCCATCCATGGAGAAACTCTGCATTGAGCATAGAACATAATATTAGTACAAAATGTGTACTCCAAGATGACATATAACTTATGTGCAGAAATTTAAAATGCACCTTATGGTTACAAGTGTAGATGATAATGTAAATTACCTGAAGAACTGTGGAGCCAAACACCATATTGAAATGAGCACAAAGATCATGAATTACACCCAAGGTCTCCAGTTTAGGCGCAGAGAGGACGGTTATTTACAACGGTGAATAACTAGAATCAAGGATCAACCTTTGAAGTGAAGGGGCATCTTGGATGATGAGCTGCCTTCCGTCAAAAAAAATTCCAATTCTTACAAGGTTAGGTGACTTTATTTGGAGACAACCTATTCTAACTGTGAAAACAAGCACCAAGCACTCCAAGGCAGGGCAAATGGAGTGGATGATGCTGTGCAATGAAACCTCCGATATACGAAGCTGCACAAGTGAAAGTTTCTTGAGAAATGAGAGTCGAAGGTTTAGTACCAGATTGTCTGGTAGGTCGCACAGCGCAAAGGTCACGGTGTGGAGAGAGGAGGAAAAACGTGAGATGGCCATCGGTGCTGAGGGCACAGGTAGATGGCGTTCGGTATCTTGTAGGTGATTTCCAGGGGAATAGTAGAACTCAAGTAGCTGTAGTTCTGTGAATTCAGGGGATTTCAGCCAGGCATCCACCATGCAGGGCATGGTATGCTTGCTCAGGTAGCATGACGGAATGCAGAGGCTTTGAACGGAGCCCTGGTGGGAGGAGATAATGGCTCCGGGATTTCAAAATCATTGAAGAGAGATAGGTGACGACAGTCGATATTAAGGGGCACGGCGTGCCATAGAGGGCGCCGCCGAATTGACAGGACTTGGGTGCGGAAGAAATCCTTGGTGGGAGAAGCGAGATGATCTCCCCAAGGATGGCGTCCAGGAGATCGCTGATGTGGTCCACCCGAGATTCTACGGGTTCCTGGGATCCGGTGGGGGCAGGGTCGCCGATTCTCCCCGCGCTGCCGGGTGCGGGATCTATAACAGGAATCGCCGCTGGCGGGAGCCTCATCTTCTTGGTGCTGGGGTCAGCCGACTCCATTTTCCTCGAGGGCGTCGCGTCGCGCTCACGGATTTGACCAGAGTAACGAATGACGAGCCTAGTTGTAGTGCGAGTGAAGAAGAAGGGGAGCTGGGTTTTTTCTGTAGTAGCGATGAAGAAGGGGAGCTGGGGTTTTCGGTAGGAGTGAGGTGAGGAATTTCGGGGTACGAGTGGAGCGAGCTAACGTGAGGTGGGTGGGAGTGAGGAGGAAGAAGAACACCCAGGTTTTTTTGAGGGGCGGTGTGATGGGTGTGGGTAGCGCCTCTCATTCAGTAAATATATGGACTTTTGAATTGATTTTACTATTTACTAGGGTGGATGGGCTGTTTTGTCTTAGGCTCAGAGAAACAATTACTACTAGTACAGTGGCGACACTCTACAGCTACCCAGAAAAACAATTACTACTAGTAAAGTAGATACAAAACCGCTTCTGGCTCCTCCTAGGTCATCGAAATGTCTCCCTCTACTTAATGCCGTTATACTTTTGTTCAACGACATGCGGGCCATGCAGCGCGCGGGCCCAAATGACATCCACCAAATTAGAAGGCAGTATGCAGGCGGAGAGTCACCCTGGTCGTAGCGCGGCAATAACGAACCATCGTATCACAAAACCCCACCTACCCGCAGTCTAAGTTTGATGGACGAAGCAACATCATTTCACTCTTCGTTGAATCTCCTTCTCCCTCACCGTCTTCAAGAAAGGCAACACTCGCATCTGCCACTATTCTTCTCTCCCAACGAAGGGAACGTAAGTGGATCTATGATGTTGGTATATTTTCGTTCAGAAAAAAAAGAACTTTTTCAAAGCAGTAACCGATCCTCACTCTCTTTTTTGTTTCATTATCATTGCGATTGTGTTTTCCTTTCAGTGGTCTCCTAGTATTCGTCAGTTTCATGATGGACCAAGGAGAACCAGGCAAAGATCTGCCGATATTGGAGCAGACGCGGGAGGCTGATCCCCACAAGACAGAGATCTCCAAGAAGATGGAGGCAACCACCGAGCCGACCCCAGATACGCTCACGACCACTACCG
>NC_041382.1:33277567-33287248 GCF_002162155.2 Triticum dicoccoides
GTGGTTTTTCATCCAAGTATGTGGTGATGAATAATGCAAAATTTTATTAGCTTCGATGCCATGCTATACATAGTGGTTTAAATAACTTGTGTTTCTTATACTGGAAAGTAATTCAGAATTTGTTTCTATTTCAATTAGAGCCCTGATGCAGACAAGGATTGTGTGGTTGTACATGTCACTTGCTATGAGGAGGATGACCTGAATATACGCACTGGGAAAACAGAGTTTTTAGGCTATTTGATCCTGGAAGCCATTTGCGCTTATACCAATGAAGAGTTGTATTCCAGCCTCACTGTTGTCAGGCGTGTTGTCCAGGGTGTACTGAAGCACAAGAAGTTCAAAGCAACTCCTTCATTTGTGAGGCATACTGTTCTTGTCAAGCTTACGCAGGAAGATGATGTGGCATGCCTCCACAAACAAGTTTATGAGTGGCAAGGCCACAAGGTTGTCTTCATGAAGGTTCACAGGATTGAGCTGCTGCCGGACGTTGATGTTCATGGCAAGGTCCATCTTGTGTCCAGCCCAAATTAGATCGAGGCATGAAATACTTGCCCTAGCTAGTGTTTATTAGTAGTTTGGATTCTGTCTAATTATCCAAACCTTGCCTGTTATCGAGCCCTTTGGGGCTAGTACTCTGTTTGAATCCGTCTATGGGAACTGCTGCTACTTTTGTGTGCCCGTGAATCATCGTAATTGTTGCCAAAACAGATGCGTCCTCACTAGTTTTATCATATGAGTAGTGTGTGTTTTGATGAAATAGAGTACTCGTTTGAGAACTATGCGCCGACGTATACATAAGTACTTGTAAACACTGTTGGTGCTACCCCACTTGTAAGCAGTTGTGCAAAACACGACACATTGGCTCAACTCGATTCAACACTAGGCTATCGACTAGCTTACAATCAACAATCTGCTATCTGACATATACGCAACTATGTATCTTGTTACAGTGGTTGATGCAGTTAACTGATGCCACAATGTAAATTCCAAACGTTCACATGCTAGTCCAGCGTTCATGTGGAACACTCACATTAAACTCGGCTTCATAAAAAACTTGAAAAGCATAAGTTAAGCAATTTTATACGTCTCAATGATTCATAGAACATAACAAACATATACTAGTTCACAACAAAAGACAAAGTTGTGAGAAGGTTTACAAATCAGGAAAAAACAAGCAATGCTTCTCTGAGCAAAGGTCCTCCCGGCAGGCTTAAATTTCCTGGAGTTCACTCTGGTTTTTTCTTGTTGCCACCATCCAGGGTTAGGTTCTCTCATTCCAGAATAACCAATTATAATTGTGTTCTCAGCTGGGATCCTGAACTGAACCATGTAGTGTACTGACCAGCTGAAATTCTTGTGCATTCCACTAAATTTAAGCACTGCTATTTGTAGAAATAAGCAGACCACAATGCCTCTTGTCTGTGCACCTGTCCAAAAAACCGCTGTGCAGCCGTGCCAGCTAGTCCTTAGTCGATGGATGAACTAGTAGAAAGTGCATTCCGGGCTAGGATGCAGTTGTTTTCGCTCGTCCCTACACTGCAATCAGGAAGTAAAACGTACGAATCAACTTCTTTTATATTGCGTTAGTCACTCTACCTAGTAACTACCAATGTAGGAATACCTGAAAGACGGGTGGTTAGACGACGACAACGAGGTATAGCCATCTCATTTTGGTCAGTTATACTAAAACTGAGGTGTGTGCTTTTGATTGTGCGGATAGAAATGATACGGAGACAGACATCCCGAAACGATATGGAGACAGACATCCCTGTTTATGCAAATACGAAATACAGTTATTTAAACAGCGACAGATATTTGTAGTGGTGTATGATTAACATCTGCATCTATTGTGTTGTAATTGGCACTAGATTGACAGTATGAAAGTGTCCTTAAGTAAGTAGCATGACATCACATCAACACTGCCACTAGATTAACATGCAGAACAATAGCATTAATATTACTGTCATGAGAGTAGCACATGGTCAGTAAATGTGCAATCAAATTTGTGCAGTTCCACTGGGATGAAACAATGTTAGCTTTGTGAGATTTAAGTGTAACTACAAAAACACAATTCATGGGAAATAAAGCAAGACGGAAGCAGTTCATAAAATGGTGGTGGCATTGTTTCAATTTATCGATGGCACTACACCATTACTTATTAGTGGCATTAGGTGGCATTGCTTAATGCTTCATGTGATTTTACATTAACGGTAGAGATATGGGCGTAGGGACAACAGGTGCATAAAGTGATGAGGCAGATGTGGTTGCCGAGAGCGGCAAACACTCAGGCAGCATGTCTGCATTTGTCCCATTTTTTATCTCCTCGACGACATTTTCCTATGTGAGCACAGGAAATCTAGACCTTCTCATTCTCATTTGCGTTGCCCCCCAACTCCCGTCACTTTCTTTCCTTTTTCAACCAAGATATAGCTCCACTTCCCCCACCCTTCGCCATCCACCATGCTTTCTTCGTCTTTTCAACCAAGAGGCCGGTTGGGTAGCCAGTATCTACTACTTTCCCCCGTTTCCTCTTAGAACCAAGTCCTAGATTCATGCTACAGCTTTCCCACTTTCTTCCCTGTTTGAACCAACTCTTAGAGTCGACTGTATGAACTAGCTTTACCTCTAATAATAGTAAAAGTCAAGGTGGCTTTGGAACAACGGACGGAAGTAGAAAAAGATCCACATGAAGCCAAGTGGGGAGCTGGGGCAGTAGAGCAAGGCAGGTTTCGAAGGAATATATACCCAAGGGTCGTCGGCATGTGGCAAAGACGGTGTCGGGAGGCCGTATCTTGGCCACAATACCGCAGGGAGGAAGAAGGGGTCGAAGGCCCTCCAGAGCCGGTGCTCTCTCGGAGAGAACGGCACGGTCGCCGATCGGGATGCGCGGGCAGCCGTTGGTATCCTCCCTCGCCGCCCACGACAGCGTGAACGATGCACCTACACCCCTGCCCCGGTCGAGGTTGTCCGGCCGGATTTGTGACCAGCCGTGAGCTGAGAGAGATTGTGGCCACCTATGTCTTGCTTAGATCTGGAGAGCATGAGAGAGTGAACGAGAGGAACCCTAGTAAAGCAAGCGCTAAGGCTCCTGCTTATATATATAGTGGAGTGATTTTGTTGTACCAGCTTAAAAAATGTGCTCCTACGTGTACCCGCGAGTGGGTGTGAGAGAACTAGTGCATGCGTGCACCGCTTCTCTTCATGAGAGTACAATATACTATGCCTAAAGAACGTTTTCCACAAGAGTAATAGTATAAGTGTGTGACGTGTGAGCTAAAATAAAATATGCGCGACATCTTTTGTTTTCTAGAAGTTCTGAGGGTAGGGTGTGAAGAGCACATATGTGTGTGATGTCTACCTGCAGATAGACTGTGGGTGCGAGAGGACTCGGGAGGGTGCGTGTGCGTGAGAGAGAGGGGGCATGTATCAAAGCAATGCATGTGTTCGTAAATCATTATCCGACAAACGTTTGCACAAGCCTTTACCTGACGAATGCCGTAAGAACCGTTAGATCGGCATCCGAAAGTGTCAGTTTTGCCATGTCATTTAACAGAACAACCACTCCTCCTACACATAAATCTTCCACGTGAGTGTTAGCAACTGCCGTATGCTCCCTCCATTCCAAAATGCAGTGCATATAGCTTTATTGAAAATTCGAACCTCGCAAACTTTTACCGAGTTTTCGTGTACCAAATTGCAGATGTAGAATACCCTATATATATCATTTCATTCATCTTCGAGAGGTAACTATAAAGATGGGGGAGGACTCTACAAATAAAGACCATCGTATCACCTGCAGCAATTTCAACAATCCTTTTGTGTGGAGGAATATCATAGCACTAGTAGAAAACAGGGATTTGGTCCAGGCCGGGTCAGCCCATTAGTCCCGGTTCAGTCCAGAACAAGGACCAATGGGGGCATTGGACCCGGTTCGTGAGCCCAGGGGGCCGGCCGGGCCATGTGGGCCATTGGTCCCGGTTCATCTGGACCTTTTGGTCCCGGTTGGTGGGCCAAACCGGGACCAATGGGCCTCGCTCCTGGCCCACCACCATTGGTCCCCGTTGGTGGCATGAACCGGGACTAATACCCCCTCGCATAAGAGCAGAGCACACTGCTCTGTTTTTTTCTGGCCGAGGGGGAGAGGGCTTGGTGGTGCTCTAGCTCACCTCCTATGCACACAAGGTGTTCGAAGGAATGCCCGAGCCACACTACTTAAGCTTTCTCCTCTCCAAGCTCGACCTCCAAGCTCCATTTTCCATAGTATTTGTCTAGGTTTAGCGGTCCGTCACGCCCCGTCCCCGTCTTCACCGCCGTCGATCACCCGCGCCGAGCTCATCGCCGGCACCACCGTGGTGAGCCTCTTGTTCTTATCTTCTTTCTGAAAGGAAAAATATTCTTACTTGTATGTTTACATAGATACTTTTATTATTTTCTTACTTTTATTATTGCATCTTATATAGTGCGATGGTTTTGGTATCCGCCCCCGTCGGCCCCTCGTCCTGTCTATGATTCGGATGTGTTATATATATTATCTTTATAACTATTGGTTCATTTATTGTTTATGAAAATTATGGCAACCAACGTGACATAGATTTTATTTATGTAGGATCTATGTGAATCAGAAATGCCAACCGACCCTATTGTCGAGAGGTTAAATTTAGTTGAAGAAGAAAACAATTTGTTGAAGGAAAAAATAAAAAATTGAGGAGGAGAAGATGATATTGGAGTTGCATGTTGCGGATGTCGTCGATGATCACAAGATCAAGATGGATGCAATGCGCTTGAAGATTAGAAAGATTAGAAAATATGCCATTCATACCGAGGCTTGGTATCATTATGCCGTTGGATGAATTGTTACCTTGGTTGCGATTATGATCGCATTTGTTTTCGCATTGAAATGCTTTACATAGTTTCAATGTATGGTTTAATTAATTAGATGCTCTGGAGAGCTATATGTTGTTACATGAGAACTATGTATGCACTTTGGTTTTAATGTGATGATGAACTTCTATTAATTTGGACACGTAATTGTATATAATGCACGCAGATGAACCGGCAATGGATATCCGATGACAGACACACCTGCGAGTACATTAAGGGCGTGCATGACTATCTCGATGCGGCTGAGGCAAACAAGCAGAATGGTTTTATGTGTTGTCCATGCATTGAATGAGGGAATACGAGGTCTTACTCTAACCGGAAAATCCTTCACTCCTACCTGCTTTACAAGGGTTTCATGCCACACTATAATGTTTGGACGAGGCACGGAGAAATAGGGGTTATGATGGAAGACGGCGAAGAAGAAGAGTACAATGACAACTATGTGCCCCCTGAATACGGTGATGCTACAACAGGGGGAGCTGGTGAAGATCAAGAGGAACCAGACGATGTGCCCAATGATGTTGCAACGGGTGAAGCTGCTGAAGATCAAGAGGAACCAGACGATGTGCCCGATGATGATGATCTCCACCAGGTCATTGTCGATGCAAGGACGCAATGCGAAAGTCAAAAGGAGAAGCTGAAGTTCGATCGCATGTTAGAGGATCACAAAAAGGGTTGTACCCCAATTGCGAAGATGGCAACACAAAGCTCGGTACCGTACTAGAATTGCTGCAGTGGAAGGTAGAGAATGCTGTGGCTGACAAAGGATTTGAGAGGCTACTGAAATATTGAAGAAGAAGCTTCCAAAGGATAACGAATTGCCCGACAGTACATACGCAGCAAAGAAGGTCGTATGCCCTCTAGGATTGGAGGTGGAGAAGATACATGCATGACCTAATGACTGCATCCTCTACCGCGGTATAAGATCAGACGAGATGACCCCGGTGATGTTGACGGCGAGCCCCCCAGGAAGAGGGTTCCTGCGAAGGTGATGTGGTATGCTCCTATAATACCATGGTTGAAACGTCTGTTTAGAAACGAAGAGCATGCCAAGTTGATGCGATGGCACAGTGAGAACCAAAAGAAAGATGGGAAGTTGAGAGCACCCGCTGACGGGTCGCAGTGGAGAAAAATCGAGAGAAAGTACTGGGATGAGTTTGCAAATGACCCAAGGAATGTATGGTTTGCTTTAAGCGCGGATGGCATTAATCCTTTCGGGGAGCAGAGGAGCAATCACAGCACCTGGCCCGTGACTCTATGTATGTATAACCTTCCTCCTTGGATGTGCATGAAGCGGAAGTTCATTATGATGCCAGTTCTCATCCAAGGCCCTAAGCAACCTGGCAACGACATTGATGTGTTCCTAAGGCCATTAGTTGAAGAACTTTTACAGCTGTGGAATGGAAACGGTGTATGTACGTAGGATGAGCACAGACAGGAGGAATTTAACCTAAAGGCGTTGCTGTTCGTGACCATCAATGATTGGCCCGCTCTCAGTAACCTTTCAGGACAGACAAACAAAGGATACCACGCATGCATGCACTGTTTAGATGACACTGAAAGTATATACCTGGACAAATGCAGGAAGAATGTGTACCTGGGCCATTGTCGATTTCTTCCGACCAACCATCAATGTCGAAAGAAAGGCAAACATTTCAAAGGCGAGGCAGATCACCGGAAGAAGCCCGCCATGCATACCGGTGATCATGTACTTTCTATGGTCAATGATTTACACGTAATCTTTGGAAAGGGTCCCGGTGGACTAGCTGTTCCGAATGACGCTGAGGGACACGCACCCATGTGGAAGAAGAAATCTATATTTTGGGACCTACCCTACTGGAAAGACCTAGAGGTCCGCTCTTCAATCGACGTGATACACCAGAGGCACGGGAGGACCTGCAACGTTTGCACGAAAAAGACGGCATGCCTCCGAAGCAGTATAAAGGTCCTGCCAGCTACGCTCTTACGAAAGAAGAGAAAGAAATCTTCTTTGAATGACTGCTCAGTATGAAGGTCACGACTGGCTTCTCGTCGAATATAAAGGGAATAATAAATATGCCAGAGAAAAAGTTTCAGAACCTAAAGTCTCATGACTGCCACGTGATTATGACGCAACTGCTTCCGGTTGCATTGAGGGGGCTTCTACCGGAAAATGTCCGATTAGCCATTGTGAAGCTATGTGCATTCCTCAATGCAATCTCTCAGAAGGTGATCGATCCAGAAATCGTACCAAGGCTAAGGAGTGATGTGGCGCAATGTCTTGTCAGTTTTGAGCTGGTGTTCCCACCATCCTTCTTCAGTATCATGACGCACGTCCTAGTTCATCTAGTCGACGAGATTGTCATCCTGGGGCCCGTATTTCTACACAATATGTTCCCCTTTGAGAGGTTCATGGGAGTCCTAAAGAAATATGTCTGTAATCGCGCTAGGCTAGAAGGAAGCATCTCCATGGGCCATCAAACAGAGGATGTTATCGGGTTTTGTGTTGACTTCATTCCTGGCCTTAACAAGATAGGTCTCCCTAAATCATGGTATGAGGGGAGACTGACTGGAAAAGGCACTCTTGGAAGAGACTCAATAATATGCAGGGACGGATATTCTTGGTATCAAGCACACTACACAGTTCTACAGAACTCTACCTTGGTGACCCCGTATGTCGATGAACACAAGAACAGTATGCGCTCCAAACACCCAGAGCAGTGCGACGACTGGATTACATGTGAACACATTAGGACTTTCAGCAGTTGGTTGGAAACACGTCTTAGAGGTGACAACACTATTTGTGATGAGTTGTACTTGTTGTCCAGGGGACCATCTTTGACTGTATTGACTTACAAAGGATACGAGATAAGTGGGAATACATTTTACACGATCGCCCAAGATCAAAAGAGCACCAACCAAAACAGCGGTGTCTGCTTCGATGCAGCAACCCAGAGCGGAAAGGACACATATTATGGTTACATAGTGGACATATGGGAACTTGACTACGGACCTGATTTTAAGGTCCCTTTGTTTATGTGCAAATGGGTCAATCTGTCAGGCAGCAGGGTACAGGTAGACCCACAGTACGGAATAACAACAGTGGATCTGAAAAATCTTGGGTACACTGACGAACCGTTCGTCCTAGCCAATGATGTGGCACAGGTTATCTATGTGAAGGACATGTCTACCAAACCGAGAAAAAGAAAAGATAAGGAAGCGAATACATCATACGATGAGCGAAAGCGCCACATAATTCTATCAGGAAAAAGGGACATCCTGGGAGTGGACGGCAAGACAGACATGTCTAAAGATTATGAAAAGTGTCATGAAATTCCTCCCTTCAATGTCAAGGCTGACCCAAGCATCCTGATAAACGATGAAGATTATCCATGGTTACGGTGCAATAAGCAAATGGCACAAGCAAAGAAAAAGTGAAGACTTTCTCCCGCAACTATTATGATGATACCATGCCAACTTTGTAACACACGAGTATGCTACCATTGTCCGTTTTGTACACGCACATGCTATGTGGGTGAAATTATGATACCATGCCAACTTTCAACTTTTTCAGAGTTCATTTGAAATGCTTTAATGTCTTATGGTTCGGCCCTCGTAATACCATTATTCAAATTTTAACTATTCAAATTTGAAAACTAATGGCACTAACAGAAAGTTTATAATTGTTTCTAAAACTGATGGCTGTAACAGAAAGTTTATAATTTTTCTGACTAAAAGCAAAAAGAATTAAAAATAAAGCAAAAAACAAAAGAAAATAAATAATGCAAAAAACAAAACAAAAAAAAGGAAAAAAAACTATTTTTATAGTAAAGTTAATCACAAACTTGTGATTCACGCAAATTTCAAAGAATTCAAATTTTAACTATTCAAATTTGAAAACTAATGGCACTAACAGAAAGTTTATAATTTTTCTAAAACTAATGGCACTAACAGAAAGTTTATAATTTTGGTGACCTAAAAGCAAAAAGAAATAAAAATGCAAAAAACAAAAGAAAATAAATAATGCAAAAAACAAAAAAATTGGAAAAAGTAAAGTTAATTACAAACTTGTGATTCAAACAAATTTCAAAGAATTCAAATTTTAACTATTCAAATTTGAAAACTAATGGCACTAACTGAAAGTTTATAATTTTTCTAAAACTAATGGTACTAACAGAAAGTTTATAATTTTGCTCCTCGCCCCTGGCCCATGACCATTAGTCCCGGATTTTGCCACAAACCGGGACTAAAGGGTTGGTCCTCGTTGCGGGCAGAGTTTAGTCCCACCTCGCCAACTGAAGGGGGCTCACACCGGTTTATAAGCCCTTCCCTCTCTGCCTTGTTGAGCTCCTCTCAAAGTGAAAATAGATGCCCTAATAGAGAAAAGTTTAACCTAAATTCAGAGTGAATTTCTCTGAAATTCATAGAAATTTACTATGAATTTAGGTTGAATTTTCTCTATAAGCGCATCTATTCTCATTTTTTTAGTAAGTTAATCACAAACTTGTGATTCACACAAATTTCAAAGAATTAAAATTTTAACCATTCAAATTTGAAAACAAATGGCACTAACATAAAGTTTATAATTTTTCTAAAACTAATGGCACTAACAGAAAGTTTATAATTTTGCTAACCTAAAAGCAAACAGAATTAAAAATTAAAGCAAAAAACAAAAGAAAATAAATAATGCAAAAAACAAATCAAAAAACCAGGAAAAAAACTATTTTTATAGTAAAGTTAATCACAAAATAAAATAAATAAAGCAACAAAGAAAACAAAGAAACTAAAAAAGTGTTTTGAAATTTGAAAACTAATGGCACT
>NC_041382.1:33288268-33289818 GCF_002162155.2 Triticum dicoccoides
GGTCCCTTCCCCAACACGCGCCGCCCCGGCCCGCCGTCGCCGTCGCCCGCGCCCCCTACCCCGAGCGCGCGCCCACTGCCCCGTCGCCATGCTCGCCGCCGACCCCGCGGTCCTCCTGGTCCGGCTGGCGCCCTCCCTAGCTAGCATTTTTTTTCATATATATGCTTTTTTTCTTATATATGCTTGTTTTATATATATATATATGTTCTCTGTGTATATATATGCTCATGTATATATGCAAAAGATAGTGTTTTAGAAAAATTAGGATTTTTTCTGTTCATAGATTTTTTTGGTGATATTAATTATTGTAAATACGCAAATGTTTGTATATTCATATGAACAATGAATTAGGCAATACTACTTCATGTATTTTTAAGAAGGAAGAAGAAGAAAAAGAATGAGAGGAAAAAGGAAATAAGAAGAGGAAGAAAGGAGAAGAAGAGGGGAGAGGAAGACGAGGAGAAATAAATATTTTCTCTTTTCTCCTCTATTCCTTTCTTCTTCTCCTCTTTTTTTTCTTCTCTTTTTTCTTTGACACGTGGGGGGGGGGTCGATATACCTCCTCCCGATAACTTCAACACGAGGGGGGGTCGGTATACCCCATCCCCGATAATATTATTTTCCCATGTACGTATGTCGTGTCGATATAAACTCCCGATAACTTCATAGCATTTTTTTGTTCATATTTTTTTCATAGCATTATTTCCATGTATATATGTATGTGGCTATGTATGTATAGATGGATAGCATTTTTTTCCATGTATGTATGTCATTGTCGATATACCCCCTCCCCTTTAACATCGACAGGAGGGGGGGTCGATATAACCCTCCCCGATAACTTCGACATGAGGGGGGTCGATATACCCCCTCCCTGATAACTTCGACATGAGGGGGGGGGTCGAGAACTAGTTTAGGGGGTCGAGGGTTGAGAACTAGTTTAGGGGGTCAAGGGTTGAGAACGTCGTACATTTATGAGAGAGGCGAGGAAGAAGGGGAAGAAGAGGGAGAAGAAGAGGAGAGGAAGAAGAGGAAGTCTTCTCCTCTACTCTTTCTTCTCTTCTTTTTTCCTCTTATTCCTATATGTATTAGTTTTTTTATTTAGGTTGTTAATTAGTAGATATTAATTTTGTTCATATATGTATGGATGCATGTGATATGTATGTATATATGTATTGGGTATGTCGTTGTCGATATACCCCCTACCCGATAACTTTGACATGAGGGGGTCGAGAGGGGGTCTAGGGTTGCCGAGGGGTCGAGGGTCGTCGAACATGAGAGGAAGAAGAGGATAAAAAAAGAAGAGGAAGAAGAAGAAAAAAAAGAGGAGAAGAAAGAATAGAGGAGTTCTTCTCCTCTATTCTTTCTTCTCCTCATTTTTTTCTTCTTCTTCCTCTTTCTTTAGTGGGAACGACGGTCGTCGAGGGCCGCCGAGCGGTAGAGGAAACCCTAAATAGCAAGTATCGTTGGTGTGAGATACATGTGGCCGTCGGTGTCGGACAGTACATCCACGTCCCACAAGTGACGCGGGCTTCGACGCCCACGTCACTTGT
>NC_041382.1:33290354-33300953 GCF_002162155.2 Triticum dicoccoides
AGAAGAAAAGAAAGAGGAGAAGAAAGATTTCCTCTTCTATTTTCTTCTTCTTCTTCTTCTTCATATTTATTTTATTGGGAACGAGGGTCGTCGAGGGTCAGGGTCGCCGAGCGGTAGAGGAAACCCTAAATAGCAAGTATCGTCGATGTGAGATACATGTGGCCGTCGGTGTCGGACACTACATCCACGTTCCACAAGTGACGTGGGTGTCGAAGCCCGCGTCACTTGTGGGACGTGGATGTACTGTCCGACACCGACGGCCACATGTATCTCACACCCACGATGCTTGCTATTTAGGGTTTCCTCTACCGCTCGGTGACCCTCGACGACCCTCGTTCTCGATAAAAAAAAGAGGAAGAAGAAGCGTTGTCGAGGCCACCCCAAACCCTAGAGAAGCAGCGTCGAGGCCACTAATTAATAGTAGTTCTACGTTTGCCACTAATATATCCATATGTCATGTTTGAATAATAATTGCCATGTTGTCAATATTTGTAGAAACTATGGACACCGCCCGAGACGAAGTACAAGAAGAGTTGTTGGGGGACATAATCGCACGAGGAAGTGATGCCGTCTGCTCGTTGTTTCTCAATGACACCGATGGTCTAGAAGCAGCTGGCTATGATTATGATGGCTCCGGTGACCTAATGCCGGTGCAAGAAGGAGACCGTGAGGATGGCTCCGGTGACCCAATGCCGGTGCAAGAAGGAGACCGTGATGACGTCTCCGGTGACCGAACCGAGTCCGGCCAGGTATATATATTAGTTAAGCTTCTGCTGACTAGCTAATTGATGCATTCATTGTTTTGGTATGTACACATATTAATTAAGTCTTTGTTCTTCTTGCTAGCCCTCCGGATCGAGCACAACTTCGGTAAAGTGATGAGGCCCGAAGAAAAAGTTGAGCTCGGATGAAAAGTTTGAGATCATAGCAATCGCGCCCGATGACCAACCAATTGAACCCCTCCGGACAAAGAGCGCATTTGTTGCTCAGTGCGGGGTTTTGGTTAGGAACAAGATCCCGATCAGCATCCAGCAATGGTTAAAGCCGGCTACAGGAGACCCTGAGGTGTCTTATGTCAATTATATGCAGAAAAATGATCTTTGGACTGAGCTGAAGTCAAATTTCACCCTACCGCCAGAGGATGATCCGGAGAAGCCAGTTAAAGAGCAATTAATCAAGTCTTTTGCTCTTAAGAGGGTGGCAGAACTATTTAGGGGGTGGAAGAAAGAGCTGAATAAGTTTGTTGAAAATAAAGAGACACCATAATTCAAGGGCAGATATGAGAAGATCAGAGATCACTGGCCCGCATTTGTGGCCCACAAGACATCGGAAAAGAGTAAGAAGATGTCGGCGACAAACAAGCAAAATGTTGCGAAGAAGAAGCATCACCATCGCACGGGGTCAGGTGGCTACCTCGTAGCCCGGCCTAAGTGGGCCAAGACTGAGAATGATCTGGTTGATAAAGGGATCGAACCAGAGACAATTAACTGGCCAGACCGTTGCCGGACTTGGTTCTTCGGGGATGGCGGAACCTTGGACCCTGTATCAGGGAATTGCATTTGGACGAACGATCAAATGGACATACCAGTCAAGAAGCTTTAGTTGTATATCGAAGCAGCGCAGCAAGGGACGTTCTTTCCAGACAAAGAGAACGACGAGCTCACAATGGCCCTCGGGAATCTTGAGCACCCTGGACGGATACGAGGCACGCTAGGCTCCATTCCGTGGAAGGTTGGGTTTCCGGACGTAGGCGGTTACAAATGCCAGGAGAGGAGGAAAAAAGTGCAGCAGACCCAAATGCAGGCGCTGCAAGCAAGGATACAAGCGATAGAGGAACGAGAAGCAAATCGCAGCAAATGAACTGCCGAAGCTTCCCCCGACGCTACCCCGCCATCTCAGCGGAGAAGCAGCGTTGCTTCCACCGAGTTGCTTCAGCCGGAGCATGCCTTGACGGCTCCTGCCAGCTATCCCGTGGATGCTATCACGGAGTCTCAAAATTGCCACCTTATGACGCAATGGATGAATTTGAAGGTCAAGGCGGCTGTTGGCTCTGTTTATCCTACTGCACTCGGCGCAACTTTTCACTGCCGGCCGATTCCAGAAGGATATGCTAGGGTGATGGTGGATGAAATAATGGAGGGATTTGAGGACCTCCAGCTTGACCACCCTACCGGTGAAGGGGAGATTAGGCTGGGTTCTGCTCTGAAGACTCCATGCCTATGGCGGAAGGAGCTCATCAACCTTCCGAACTGGACGCCTCCGCCTCCTCCTCCTCCTCCGGCAAGTCAGGGCACTCCGCCTCCTCCACCGCCTCCTCCTCCGGCGAGTCAGGGCACTCCGCCTCCTCCACCGCCTCCTCCTCCGGCGAGTGAGGATCAGGGCACTCGGCCGGCTCCTTCTCCGGCGCGTGGTGGCACTCCGCCTCCTTCTCTGCCTGCGCAGGCGCGCCCGAGCAGCCAGCCTCCTCCTTCTCCGCCTCGTCAGCAAGGGTGTAAGAGACCTGCCGCCGCTCCGGCTGCTCCGGCGCGTCGTAGTCCTTCTCCTCCGCCTCGTAAGCAAGTAAAGAAGACAACCGCTCCGTTTGCTCTGCTGGCGTCTAGCAGTACAGCCAGAGGCGGGAGGACATACAGATTCGGTCCTTCTCTGAAGTCTCCAGAAAAGTTACCATACAAGAGGAACCCGGAGGAGAACGCCGAGATCGCACGAGAAGAAGTGAGGAACTACTTTGAAGAGGTGAAAGCAAAGAAACATCCACCTCCGGAGGAGAAGGTATATCCCGTGAAAGCGAAGCGCACTCTGGCTGCCCTAACAAAACCACCCAAGTCTCCGCCGAAAGGAAACTATGAGCGCATTATTGGAAAGGAATTTGCCGAAGCGGAGCGGTCGGGAAGTACTGTCAGTGATCAAAGGCTGAAAGAACGATGAGCTGGGAAACAAATTGCCCAGCTCGACGAACAACCGAAGCAATCGTGCCCCCCCGCTCAAGGTGCCTAGCGACATCGTTGCTAATGATCCAATGATGGTGCCCGGTTATAGCAATCTTGGCGATTACCTTCCCGACGATGTACATTATGATTTCATGGAGGTGCAGATACAAAGATACGAGTACGGGAAGCCTCTCGTCAAAGATGAAAGATCTCTATCAACGATGATGCGAAGATTGCATGATTGGTACTTGAAAATCTGCAGAGAGTCTGGGGGAGGAGTACTTTGTATGTGAGAGTTAAAAAGGAGCATGACCTCATTGGAATTGAACTATTGCCTGTTCCATTCGAGGAGTTCTATCAGTTTTTCAATCAATTGGCCCTCGATAAAGCAACGGTCACCTGCTACTGTCTGTAAGTAGTACTACTTCTGTCATTAAGTCTCTCTATATAGCTCAGCTTTTTCATTGCATGTATTTATAATCATCCTCACTATATTATGCAGATTGAAGATCGCCGAATTGAAGAAAAGACAAGTCGGTGATATTGGGTTCATTAACACGTATCTCATAGATGCAACTGAGGTTAAACTTCAGGCCGTAGATACCGAGGCCAACTTGCTACGATCGTTGGTAACAAATGAAAACAAAGATATAATACTCTTTCCTTACAACTTCAAGTGAGTGTTACTATCTTGTGCGTATTCGGTTTCCCTTATATATTAGTCAAGGTTATAGTAATGTAATTGATGAGTTATGCATGCGTGTGCAGTTTCCACCATATTCTCCTAGAGATTAAGCTTGAGCAGGGACTAGTAACCCTCTTAGACTCAAGACGAAAAGATCCCCAGGACTATGCGGACATGACTCAAATGCTCGAGAAGTAAGTTAAATCGATCATTATCCACCATATCAGCAACTTTGTTCATTTCCTGATATATCAAGTAATTGTTTTCTTTGTCTGGCAGGGTTTGGAAAAAATTCACCAAAAAAGCTCCAGGACTCCCGAAGAAGCTGCAATTTAGACACCCGAAAGTAAGTACTATAGTAGCATGTTCCGCGCATCTCCTATTGATTCAAGCGCTAGTTTCATCAATACCATTTGGCATTCTTGCTTATCAGTTTGATTGACCTCTATTTCTTGTAAAGTGGTTGTGGCAGGAACAAGGGAATGATTTCTGTGGATACTACGTTTGCGAGTCCATCCGCCACACGACCTGTGAGCGGGGCTACACGGACGAACAATATGAAGTACGTAAATAACAACATTCACAATTTTATTTTATTACCATCATTTGTGTTGAGTTTCATTCATTCATATATATATATATATATATATATATATATATATATATATATTGACCCCCTTCTTCAAATTAGATGTTTCGGAAGTGGGATGAACTCCTAGCACCAACTCGCATGCAAGCAATTCAAGAGGAATTGGCAGCATTCTTTCTTGACCACGTGATCGCTGAAGACGGAGAATACTATGTGGACCATGCGTCTGTATGATTACATTTGTAAGAGATAATTATTGGATATATGTAGCCGGTAGTGTCGGATAGATATACGAGAACTTGTTGTTCAACCAATCTCTCGGAGAAGGAGAGGTGGTCGATATCACTTCTCTCTATATGCATATATGTTCATGACGATCTTCTGTTTCCTTCGTTTGCTTACTAGCTAGCTAGCGTGTCTAGTCCTCTCTATACGTATGTATAGTACATAGCATCGACCAAGCACGGACATAAGAGAGGACACTTCTCTCTATTAATTATAGCTAGCTAATACAATATATGAAACACCTAAATTAACCCCCAAAACCCCCACTCCCCCCCCTTCCAAAAAAACAAAAACCCCAGCCACAGAAATGCTGACGTGTGGATGCCTATTGGTCCCGGTTGGTGCCACCAACCGGGACCAAAGGCCCTCCTGCCTGGGCTCCGCGCACATGCCACATGGAGGCCCATCTGTCCCGGTTCTGGATTGAACCGGGACTAAAGGGACAGGGCATTAGTACCGACCCTTTAGTCCCGGTCCAGGAACCGGGACAAAAGGTCCTTACGAACCGGGACAACAGGCCCTTTTTCTACCAGTGTAGGAAATCTATATGATATGATTTTTATAGGATTTTTTCCTTTAGAGCCAATTGGTTCATAGGAATAGATTCATATACTCCACATTTCAAAGGAAATAAACATGATATCATTTCTATAGCTTTAGAGCCACTTGGTTCATATGAATGGATTCCTATACTCCCATAATTTCAAAGGAAAAGAAACATTAGCGTATATTCAATAGAAAAGTTCCTATGATATGAACCAAATTACATCTCTTTTCTAATCCATCCTCATAGGAATTGAGATACATGGCATCTCTAGATTCAATAGAAAAATTCCTATGATGTCAACCAAATGACATCTCTTTTCCAATCCCTACTGATAGGTATTGAGATACTCCATGTCATCTCTTTCCCTACAAATTCCATGTATACATCTTCTATTCCGAAATAGCTAGTACAACCCACTAGTAGCTTTTTTCCAATTCATGCAACTATGGCACAAGAACTATATAGTGTGTGAATAACTTGAAAGATGGTCGCTAGATGAAGCTAATCGGACAGTGCAGAGATGGCAAATCCGAGGACTACTGGCCGTTGGATATCATCAACATTCCACCAGATCAGCCACATGTACAATTTAGAAGACTCCATGGTTGAACTTAAGCATAATGCACAAACCTCAAAACACAAGCACTTCTCCTTTGTTCTAGAATCTTCCGTATCATAATTGAATTTTTTCTAAATGAATTGCCATTATTTGTTTTTTACTTTATGCTTTACAATGCACAACCCTGTGAATCTTAACATTTTTATAAAACTAATTGATTTTGAATGAGATGAACTATAAGAACTAAATGAACATCTACATCATGCATATATGACTCAAAGCTTTACATGCTATAGTGTGTATTTATTCATAATTTGGTTTCGAAATCTCATGCATTCAATGCATGTGTACCTTACTAGTTTTGAGTAGAGTAGAAGATTTCATCCGGCATCGGGTATATCAAAATGCAGGGCCCATGCATCATTGCCTTTCGGTCGAACCTCTACGTCCACAATTTTTTGTACGTACTATATCTCCGCTGGTCCCCGAACCCAAAATGTTGCCTCGTTCCCCTAAACCAAGCGGCCCACACATATTACGGCGTCGACTCGAACTCAATCCCTCTCCCGTTTACTACGACATGGCCCCGCATGCCCTAGTAGTACTCCTACAAACACTACCACTGCACGCACCATCAGTTTTCTTCAAGAGGACGAGGGAGAAGCCGATTTGTAGTGGAGGCGCTTTTAAAAAAAAGATCTATAGTGGAGACCCTTACCCTAGGGTGCCCTAGGTAGCAGCCGCACACATCATTGGTTTTCTCTTTTCTTTATGCTCTTGCGCCCTAGAGTGAAATGATGGTTGCTTCGTCTGTCCAGCTGAATGCGAGAAACGTGGGGCTTTGTGATTTGACCCCTCATCGCCCATTTTCTATTACTGCGGCGCTACGACTGGGGTGCCTCCAATTCCAACCGCTGCCCCAAATTGTAATTTGGTGCATCGCATGTGGAACAAGACGGTGGATGAGCCACATGTCGGCCAAAGGGGTCCTGTTAAGTGTGTCGCCATTTTGTGTGCGGACTGGCCCTACTTGAGTCGCTCCGCCAACACGACAGGTGCAACCTACCACTTGGTTTTGCTCCTTGGTGAATCCCGACTATATTGATCTAAAAAGATACGTACTGAACTACCCTCTCCGTCTCGTTTTTTCAGACGTCTCGGTTTATAGGGCGTGCATGTAGTTCTAGGTCATCCATTTGACTAACTAAATCTGAGTTACTATGTCACAAAAAGTATATCATTGGATTATTGAGCGGATATAGTTTCTAAACATATACTATTCATCACATATATAGCCAGTTAAATTCTCAACCTAGAACGACATGCATGCCATGTAGTAAACCGATATGGAGGAAAGATAGTAGTAAAAATGAGGTGATTTTACCGAGCAATCGGCGGGGGAGCATCGCCTGTCATGCGGTCCCACGTGTCATGATGTACCAAGGCGATGTGCGTGTCCCTCTTGAGGCAGAAGCAATAGTATGTGGTTTGAGATGATGGCGAACCGAAGTTTGAAATAATGGTTGCTTCGTCCATCTGGGAAGGTGTGGCATTGTGATTTGACGTCTCATTGCTCATTACTACTACTACTGGGGCGGTATGACTGGGGTGCATCCCCCTGTTGTTCTGCAATGTTATTTGGTGCTTGACACGTCGACCCGGTTGCTATATGTCCCACATGTCGGCGATAGGAAGTACATAATTCATGAAAGCGAGCGTCGACGGAGGAGTACAAGACACGGCTTGGGTTTTTTCTACTTCGTGCGATCCATCGATACAAACCCGGACTAAAAAAGGCGAGGGCGGGTCTTTCCCCGCGCGGCAGGCAAGGGAGTTTGGCATAGTCTATTCGAGGCAAGGAGGCATGAAGGGAAACAAGAAAATAAAGGTTGAGCGACTTAGTTTTGGGAAAATCTGATTTTACGGAGTACGTACCCACTAGGGTTTATAGGGCTCATCTAAAAACATTCATTTTTCCGTTTTATAAGTCTCAATTCTACTACTAGTAGTAGTACCATCACATGTTGGATTTCGAGGTGCGTTAGATCACGTGATGCAAGCAGTGTCAAGAGAAAACTCACCAATGCATGTAGAAGTTCATGGAAATTTAGTGGTCATTCATGCATTCGTTCTAATTAATGCCTCGGTAAACATAACTTCTTGAGAAAAACGAGCGTACTAATTACTTGTGCAAAATAGGAGTACGAAATTAATTCGACCACTTATAGTCTACCTTGGTTGGAGAGATTTTGAAATTAAGCCGTAAACTGGAAAGGAGGGAGTAGTAACTTTTGTCTCAATTACTATTTGTGGTCTTGTATAGATGCAAAATGTATTTTTTTTATAGTGGCCTTCTATAAGTAAATGGAGGGAGTACTAAAGAACATATATATTCCAAACAATATGATAATCTCTCTAACCAAGGTAGTAGAGATGAGGTGTAAACAGAGGGAGTAGTAAAATTTTCTCCTCGTCCTGCGAGCCACCGCGCGCGTGGGCAAGGGAGCTAGTGTAAGGCATACAATACTACTACTAGTAAGCAAGCTTCTCCTCATCCTGTGAGCCACCGCGCCCGTGGGCGGGGGAGACGGCATACTAAGCAAGCTTCTCCTCATTCTACGAGTTGACGGGATACATCAAAAGTACTCTAGAGTATAGAGCCTTGCCTCTAAGGTAGGACCCACATGGGTTGCCTCTTTTTTAACATAACGTGTCAGGTCGCAATTTGTTTGTTAACCCGTGGTAGACGATCCGCCCTCCACCAAGTGGACAACCAGTACACGTGTCAAATTACCATGTGGGCTGCCTTTTCATACAGAAATGAGCTCCACCGTGTACGCCCGCAGGTGTGGTTGGGAAAGAGACGGGAGTACGTGCGCCGTGCGTGCACCTCTTCTCTTCGTGCCCGTCCCCCACCTACACGCGTGTGTGTGAGAGATATAAACCTAGACAAATGGCTTGTGCGGCATAACTAATCTTCGTAAGCCATTGTAAGAGTGGACAAAATGGTGCAGGAGGAGATAGGGGAGTGGCGGAGGTGTGCGATTCTCGGCCGGCGTTTGGCCTCGTTTAAATAGGAGATTAAATAGATGGCGGACGGGAGGAGCTCGGACGGCGTTGCATTTAATGCCGGCCCGGTCATGAACGGATGTGTGTCCAGAGTGGGTTTCTCGGCTTCCACACGGGCGGGTTTCATGGAGGCATTTGAATGCGGCAAGGAGGCGTGTTCTGTCGGGCGTGCAGCGAGTGGCGCCCTCGACTCTGACGTAGGACACCACACCGTTCTTTCACTAACGTGTGGGCTCTTTGGGTACATGGCCTGCATGTCAGTGACCCAACACAGGCAGTGCACAACAGAGGAACCTTTGGTGGGCCAGGGTGGTCAGAAGCGGGCATTTCATAAACCGATGATTGTTCATTGAGTGTGACGTCATCCTTTTCATGTAGATAAGCCTACTATGTTGATAGCCCATTCGATACGTTGTGATTCATAAAGACCGCTGCAAACATCAATGTTCTGCTTATCATAGATAAGATTGATTAATACCCGTAACAATCCATGTCCTTAACAAAGGGTGCATGCACGTATAGCTTGAGCGTGAGTCTTGCATCGTGTGTTGTGTGCATGCAGGCATGTGAGTGTTGCGTGCATGCAAGGATACGTTTCAGAGTTGCATGCATGTGTCCGTACATGCATGTGCTAGTGAGTGCATGTGTACGTGTCAGTGTTGCATGCCTCCATGTGTGCATGTGTTCGTTATGTGTACGTGTCAGTATTGCACGCCTGGATGCGTGTGTCTCTTGCGTGCGTGCATGTGTACGTGCGGGGTGAGGCTACATGTCAGTCGACTGACTTTTTCATCTCGGGTCATTAAAATTTCCAACCGTTGGATATGAACTCAAGGGCCTATAGTTTATCATAAAACTCCACCCCCCTCAGCCGCCAGCCACCACAGGTCGAATCGTCGGCACCCACCGTGACGCCGCCCCGCCCGCCCCGAAACCACTCCCCACCGCCCATCCGCCGCCGCACCGGACATCCCTCTAGGCCCCCCGCGCCGAGCTTTTTCTCCGGCGATCCCCACCCCACCGCCCAATCAATGCGCCCCCACCGCCGGCGACTGCCAAACAGAGGTCTCACGACTTCAAGTACCCACCGAGGACTAATTTATTACCATTTCTGTCCTTCATACACGCGATGACGGGTGGGCCCTATGGTAATGTGCGCTGTTGAATGTGGAACGTTTAAATGGTCAATTGATTGTATCATCAACAAATTACGGAGTTGTGCGGATGAGCCAGTGACCGTATAATCATGACATGTATTTTTAACACGGTACAGACGCAAGGGCTCATATATACGCGCAAGCACTCAGCGCTATAAGTGCACACACGCACACCCTACCCCTATGAGCACCTTCGAGAGAGTGAGCCAGCATATGATCTTGAGATTTTACGAAGTCACCATAGGTGCCTCGTAGTCGCACTACAAAAAAAAGACACATCCGTGACATTTTGGGCCAAACGATTTTTTTCTGTCATACATATGACACTTATATAATGATAATTGTGACAAAACCCGGTATCATCACAAATGTGGTGGGCTCCTACTTCTATGACAAAAAATCATGACAGAAAATGGGCTTTTCGTCCGGGGCGGGCCGGAGACGCAGCTGCATGACATTCTTTGGGCCGTCCATGATGGAAAAAACCGTGGTAGAAGCGAGGGGGAGGAAAATTTCGGGGAGTTCCCGGTTACAGTGGGAGGTCGGGGGCTGAGCGATGCGCGTTTGTCTCATACATGTACGCGCGTGTGTGCGAGGCGTTGGCTCTAACTGAACCCGAGCGAGGCGTTGGGTTCTAACTGAACCCGAGCGATTGCACTGCAGGCTACGTGTTACTGAACCCGAGCGATCGATCGATGGCTGTTAACTGAACCCGATCGAGCGATTCCTTGGCTACTGCTGCTAACTGAATCCGATCGATGGGATGAATAGTGAGCGTTGC
>NC_041382.1:33301352-33324786 GCF_002162155.2 Triticum dicoccoides
TGCCTCTGGATGAACAGGACCCCCGTGGTGTGGTGGAGGGCTGGATGAACAGTAGACGGTGGAGGGGTGCCCGTGGAGGGGTGGATGAACAGGACCCCATGGTGTGGAGGGCAAGATGAACAGTAGACGGTGGAGGGGTGCCCGTGGAGGGGTGGTTGAACATGACCCCGTGGTGTGGAGGGCTGGATGAACAGTAGACGGTGGAGGGGTGGTTGAACAGTAGCCGGTGGAGTAGCGCATGGTGGAGGCTGGATGAACAGGAGCCCGTGGAGGCTGGAGGAGGTCGACGGTGGATGAACAGTAGCTCGTGTAGGCTGGAGGGGGTCGATGGTGGAGATGAACAGTATCTCGTGGAGTCCCGTTTTGCGGTACGCCACACCCCTCCTAATGAACATGACCCTCGTTTCGACCATAGCGCTCCAACACAAGTCCGTTTCCTCTGTTTTGCGGTACGCCACACCCCTCCCGATAAACAGGACCCTCGTTTTGATCGTAGGAGGTCTGTTTCCTCAGTTTTGCGGTACGCCACACCCCTCCCGATCAACAGGACCCCCGTTTCGACCGTAGGAGGTCTGTTTCCTCCGTTTTGCGGTATGCCACACCCCTCCCAATCAATAGGACCCCCGTTTCGACCGTAGGAGGTCCATTTCCTCCGTTGTGCGGTATGCCAGGCCTCGTTTCCATCGCCTCTTCCGTCCAAGCCCCCCCGATGAACACGACCACGCATTTCGTTCCGACCCATGAACACGACGATGACGCTGTTTCTCCGTTCCGACCCAGCCATGTACACGAGCCCTCACCGTACGTATGCGCGAGTAGGCGTTCGAGACCCCGCCCGTATGTACACATACGTGGATGTATTTTCTTTCTTGCACCTTGGCCGTTGTACGTACGTGTACATGCTACGTGCGCGCCTCTACTACGACACGTGCGCGCCTCTACTACGACACATGCGCGCCTCTACATCCACCAGTATATATGTACGTACAAGTCAGCGACCAGAATGACAATGCTACGTACACTTCGACTAGGTGGGTCCCGACTGTCAGGCACTTCCTTTCCTGCGAAGATGTAGCTGGTGGGTCCCAGAAGTCAGGGGGGCGAAATACGGTGGTCCGTCCGGTGGGTCCCCACTGTCAGGTGGAGGAATAATTATTTTGCACGTAATAAGGAGGCACTTCCTTCCTGCGGCCGTGGACCCAGCTGTCAGCCTCTCCACGTACAGTCCACGTCCGATGGAAGTCGTTCCTTGACCACGTTGACCATGCCGCCCCGAGAGCACCAGGGCGGTGGACAACGCGGAGCCGGCGAAGACGCGGCTGTGGATGCCCACGCGTACAGGAGTATGAGGGTTCACTGGTTCGCTGCGGTGTGAGGCTGCCGTCGCCGCAGAATAACAGGGGGTGTGGGTGAGTAGAGGGATGGCCTGGCCAGCGGTGGGAGTAGTAGGGGGCGGTGAGGCCTCCCCCGCATCGCAGCCGGCCACGGGAGGCAGGAGCACAAGGCACGACCGGCGCTAGTTTGGGTGGCTAGAGCAAGAAGACCAGAGGTTGAAGAAGCACTACGGCCGTTGGATGGACATCGTACAGTCAATGGAGCTAGAATCGTGCATATTGACTAAGTTGACAAAGCCCTCCGTCCCCGTCAACTTAGTAGGACCACAAGTGAGCCTCCTAGCAAGGTGGGTCCCAGCTAGCCGGGGGAGTATTCATTTTTTGTGTGTAAATAGAGGCACTTCCGGTGGGTCCAAGATGACAGCGGGGGGAACGTTTTTTTCACGAAATACGGTGGCCTATCTGGTGGGTCCCTGCTGTCAGGTGGAGGAATAATTATTTTCCACGTAATAAGGAGGCACTTTCTTGCAGCTGCCGTGGACCCAGCTGTCAGTCTCTCCACGTACAGTATTCTTCCGATGGAATTCGGTCGTTGACCACATTGACCACGACGCGCCGACAGCACCACGGCGGTGGACGAGAGTGAGGCCTAGGAAGAGGACGACGCGGAGCCGGGGACGATGTGGGAGTGGATGCCCGCGCGGAGAGGAGTACGAGGGTTTACTGGTTCGGCTGCGCTGCCATCGCCGCAGAATAACAGGGGGTGTGGGTGAGTGGAGTGGAGGGATGGCCTGGCCAGTGGTGGGAGTAGTATGGGGGCGGTGAGGCCTCCGCGGCAGCACAGCCGGCCACGGGAGGCAGGAGCAGGTGGCACGATCGGCGCTGGTTTGGGCGGCTGGAGCAAGAAGACCATACGTTGAAGAAGCACTACGGCCGTTGGATGGACATCGTACGGTCAGTCGAGCTAGAATCATGCATATTGACTAAGTTGACAAAGCCCTTCATCCCTGTCAACTTAGTAGGCCCACTATACTGGGTCCCAGCTAGCAGGGGGAGTATTCATTTTTTTGTGCGTAATAAGGAGACACTTCCTTGCGTGCGAAGATATAGCTGGTGGGTCCGAGCATTGAGCGGCGGTAATGTTTTTTTCGCGAAATACAGAGGCCGTTTCGGTGGGTCCCAGATGTCAGGTGGAGGAAATCATTTTTTTGCGCATAATAAGGAGGCATTTCCTTGTGTGCGTCCGTGGACCCAGCTGTTAGCCTCTCCACGTACAGTCCACTTTTGATGCATGTCGGTCGTTGACCACGCTGACCACGCCACGTCGAGAACACCAGGGTGGTGGACGACGGTGAGGCCTAGGAAGGGAACGACAAGGAGGCAGGGAAGACTCGGCCGTTGTTTTTGTTTCCCACGTGGAGGGGAGTACGACTGTACAAGGGTTTACTGGTTCGTCTGCCGTCGCCAGAGAATAACAGCAGGTGTGGATGAGTAGAGGGATGGCTAGGCCAGCGATGGGAGTACGGTGGGGCGGTGAGGTCTGCGCGGCAGCACAGCCCGCCGCGGGGAGGAGGGAGGAGGCAGTCCCGCCGGCGCTTGTTTGAGCGACTAGAGCAGGCCGTTGGATGGACATCCAACAGTATACATGCCATCTGTGGAAAGCCTCAAATATGTCGAAAATAGCATACAACCCATCTGCCATTATTTTAAATAATTTACAGCCCGTTTGCTAATTCTTACTCGTTTTTTTTGGAGCCCATATTCTTTATGTTAGCATTACAACCCATAGTGTGGCCACGGCTAAAAAATTATACGAAATTTTGCATATGTCGATGCGGTCTAAACTGTTTTTAATCCTGAAATTTCGAGTCACATTCAGACTGATTTTAAAAATAAATGTATATCAATATAAAATCCAATAAATTTTCCACGCATAAAAATCAATGCAATTTAAAATCTTGAAATGAAAAAACGATATTTGAAAATAATTGCCGGTTTGATGTGTTTAAAAAATGTACAGCCCATTTTTCATTACTGATAGGCCATTTTCTCGGCCAGCCGAATGAAGCTCTCCTCTTCTTGAAAGATTTGCAGCCCAACAGGCGTGATAAAGTGACTTACTTGACAAATCACAAAAAAACTGGGCTAGCCATTTTCAGAAAGAAAAAAAACTACTGGGCTGGTCTGTGGTAAACATAAAAGAAAAGGCTGTCTAGACAGGCCAGAGTGTCCCGCACAGCCCAGTTGACAACCTGCTTCCGTCTCAAAAACAAATTAGATAAATGCCACTCCAATTATGGCGATTCATAAAAATGCCACTGCAATTTCCAAACTTTGAAAAATGCCACTGCAATTTTTGCAAACTTTGAAAAACGCCACTGCAGTTTGCAAACTTTGAAAAACGCCACTCCAGACTTCGAAAAATGCCACTAGAAATGGCATGAAATGGCATTTTTCAAAGTTTGAAAATTGCAGTGGCATTTCTCGGATACACCAGATTTGGAGGGGCATTTATCAAATTAACCCAAAATAAAAATAACTGGGCGAGCTGCTGGGTCCCTGGTGTTAGCCGTTCATTGTGCAATTCTCTCGTTTATTGACTACGTTGACAATGGCATGGGACCCAGATGTCAGAAATCCACTAGGAGGAGCCATTTTTTTCTATTTTTTTGAAATAAGGAGGCACTTGCTTGCATATGAGCTTGTCAGTTTCTTCAGAGGTAGGCATGTTTATTCAAAAACTTCCACTTCGCATCTTGCATCGGAAATACAACTGCCAGGAGTGCATTTGTAGGCTAGCTAGTGATCGATCTGTAACTTGTAAACACTGAGCGAATAGAAATAAGTAACTGTTAATGCATCTCAATGATTCACATATCATATACAAATATGTAGCTCCAAAAGCAAAGATCAGCCACTTCGGATCTTGCGTCGCAACTAAAACTAACTAGTACGATTCCCATACATAAGATCAACATGTTAATGCATCTCAATGACTCACAGATCATATACAAATATGTAGCTCCAAAAGCAAAGATCTAGAACAAACATATGTTCTTCCTACTAACATGGATGCTTCTATTGGACAACATTTAGTACAGACTGAAAGACAAATTTGTTTGTGAAGTCTATAATTCCTCTTGCAAACATAAGTGGTTTCACCAACAGCTGGAACCAGACATGATGGAGGAACATGCACTGCAATATGATTTGGTCTTCCCTCGATCACACTGCGAGACTATTTTCGGAATACAAACTTTAACTTAGGCAAAATGATGTCCATTGTATAATCAAACCAAAGCAATGAAGCACCTAGTGTTGGCCAATAAATAGTACAATACTACTTTTCTGCAGTCCATGAAGTGACTATCCAATCTTTCTGTGTCTATTTTCAAATGGCACTGCATGCAGTGACTATACTATTCTCTTGTGCAGTTCAACCAAAATTGTGGGCACTTTGTTGGTTTGCCAAATAGCAACGGGCAGACATCTCTGTCTGCACAAATATCAAGTAGCTAGTAAACATATACCACACCTTGTAATTTCGGTTTAAACATGTCTCTTCCGCTTAGCATCTATCTTGTTCTGGACTGGACAATCTAATACAGTTATGTTTTGCCCTGGACAATTTCATACTGAATTGATTTGCTGGTTTAGAGCGGAAATATAGCTCCTATTCTTCATCAGACCAAGGATATCCATGTTCGCAGTGATGGAAGAGGTGAAATCGATACAACCGAAATTGAGCATCCAATCATTGAATCATGTCCTGCACCTCCAATGTAGGTCCACCCTGCCAATAAATTCACATGCAAACCACTAGTATTACTATCTAATGACAGTACAAAAAGAGTAGCAAGATAGTAGCAAACCATGTACCTTCGTAATGAACAGCTCATAGTGCCACCAATTGGATATAAAGGTTGGGAAAAAACATGCTCCTAATGTTGAACCAGTTGGACTTATTGTGCAGTTCCACTAAAATTGAGCATCCCTGTTTGCATAGATATTGAAAGTGTGATTACTCTAAAAGTGGCACTAGTTGAAGCATAGACTCACAAATATAAGCATTCCAATTTCTTAATGGGAAAAGGTAGCAAGACTATTTCTAACAACCTGTTTGAAGGAATAAATGAAGCAACGACGACAGATGTGAGGAAGGCATACATAATTTTTTCTGGAAAAGCGAGCCATTCCTGACCTTTCCTCTTCTTTTAAGAAAATTTTGTGCAGTTCTACTAAAATAAAATGCCATCACCGCCTTGACAATTCAGTGAGACTGTACAAAAGGAAATGACTTAACATTACATCATGATGTCAGGTATGTAGTCGACCGCCTTGGCATTTTGGTGACACTGTACAAAAAAATTAACTTACTCATGAAAGTGAGGTATGTAATCTATAAGCATTAACAGTGCAAAAATCTTACGGGAGTAACAAGTTTCATCGTTGGTATACTGGCTGTGCAATAGCATTAGAATGCCTTATAGCTGAAAAATCTTTAATACATCCACAATCAACAGCTAACCCTGAAATAATCCAGTGACATTAAATGGCATTGCTTAAATTTATGGGTGGCATTAGACTGAGAGCGGCATTAGTTAAATGTGGCATCACTTTAGCAGTAGCATTGCTTGACTTGACTGTTGGCGTTATACTAACAGCAAAAAAGTGGCAATAAGAGCATGGGAGGCACCAGTATGATGTACCTCCACGGACGTAGAGTGGTGAGGGAGGTATGGTTGCCCAGAGCAACAAATATCCAGGCAGCATATGTGGATTACGGTCCCATTTTTATTCTCTTTAGCCACCTTTTTCCTATGCGAGGACAACAAACCGATCGACCTGGTCATTCTCTATTGCGTTGTCATGCCTTTCTACCCTTCTTCAACCAAGAGACACGAGACTCGTTCCTTAGCTACTGATTTTCCCCTTTTCAACCTAGATGCGTGTTCGATGCCAACTCTCTTGGACAGTACAGTCTCCCTTCCTTTCCTTATTCAACCCAGACATGGATTAGTCTGCATGAAGTAGGGTTTCCTTTAAAAGTGCAAATTATGGTTTTCGTCTGCGTGGCCAGCAGAGTAGAGGATAGCAAATTGGAAAGATGGTGGAGTGGAAAAAGATCCACATGCAATGACATAACAGATGGGGCAATAGAACAAGGTTATGGCTCGAAAAGAGGTAGCATACCTGAGGGTCGGCGGGAAGTGGCTTCGCTCGTGGTCGTCGTCCTCCGCACACACTACAGCAGCGAACTTGGGGACGGAGGCCATCCCGCACGGGTGCTAGGTCTTAGAGGACAGCCTTGTCGTCAGTGTGTTACCTCACTCGCCGACGACGAGTGCCTCAACGCTGCACGTCCTTCTCTTCCCCGGCGGATTTGTGACCACCGCTGAGGAGGGAGAGAGGGGCCATCTTTTTAGATCTGGAGAGAGGGTGGCAGTGTGAGAAGCAAGTGGGAAGCCCTTAGCAACAAACCGCTGAAGCTCCAGCATGTATATATCTTTTTTATACTACTAGTACTGGAGGTGGGGTAGTGGCAGAGTAGTTTATATTTTCTCTGCGTACAGTACCAGTTAGTCGTGCTTCAAAACTGATCGGCACGCCATTAAAAAAATAAAGGTCAATCACTAATGTGGCACCTCGGGCCAACGCGGCCAGATCGCATTTTGCACGAGAAATTACACACCATGTTTCGTTGACATGTGGTCCCGTTCCAACATATCAGTGAGACGACGATGAGTAGTAGGAGTATTTCTGAACGGACGTGTAGGCTGGGGCGCCTCTTCGTGAACCGTGACAAACTCGCAATCGTCCACCGACTCTTCGCCTTTCCCTCTCGATTTGGAACTGCTGTCGCAAGGTCTTACTCTCCCTCCTCCATTTTCCTTCAGCCCTTCACCCTTTCTTCTGCCATTGTTCGATCGTCTTCTCCATGGAGGGAACAAGCCGGAAATGACCTCGTTATTCTTGCCCCGATCTGAAAGATGACGTGGTGGAGGAACTCATTGATCGGTGCGACGTCATCACCTCGGCTAGCATGGCAGGTTCGTTCCAGCCCATTCTCGACTCAACTAATAACATCATTGCAAGGAACCCAAGGGTCAAGGAGCGATTTGATCTCCCCTATCTTCTTCGCCGTGACCCTGATGACTGGCGTCGGCATGACGGAGGCCTCGCCCTTTGCAAGTTGATGCCGCTTGATAATGATCCGTGTGATGTTAAGATGCCATCGCTTGAGGGCAAGGCTTGGGCGGGCGCAAATGGAGATTGGGTTGTTTACATTGGGTCCAACTGCGAGTGGGAACTTGTGAATGTGTACACTCGTCACCGGGTTCCACTTCCAAAAATCTCAGCACACTGCCCAGAGGTTGAGCACACCGGTAATGTACGCACGTTCAAATATGATCATGGTGACTGTCGTCTATGGAAGATAGCAATTTGTCGAGTTCCCAACCGCTCTTGGAATTACAACAACTATCAAGTTGTTGCTATCTTAGACAAGCTTGTTGTCGTCCTTGATGGTTTGACTCGATGGATATTGCTCAAAAATCAGTTTCTGTACACGGATGAGTACTGTGATGCAATTGAATACGAGGGCCTTGTGTTTGCTGCCACCACTCGTGCCACTGTTTTTGCATGGCATCCTCGTTGTTTTGGTACGTTTGTCTTCCACCGTAATTATAATTGTTTCATCCACATGCATGCGGGTTAGCAAGTTTCCCTTTACTAATTAACCTTCTTCTTGTGTTTCCAAGGTCCTATGAACATCCCACCACCTATACATGAAGATTTTTATAACCAAGGGCGAGATGACGATGGTGATGATCACGAGCATGACGACGAGTAGCGCCGATATACTATGTGGCGCCTGGCAACTAATTCTGACGGATCACCTCTTCTTGTGTGTATACAGCCCACTGATGATGTTACTTCTAAGGAAGCAGGTGTAGTCTCCCATGGTCGCACTCTCCGGACCTATTCCAACACCCGTTGCATGGTATTCGGGATGGATACTAGGGTGCTAGTGCCAACTCCTTCTCCCTGGCACAGAATTGATAGTCTTGGAGAAAACTCGCTCTTCCTTGGACAAAACTATCCAATGATGGTGAAAGGCGATCCAACTGCTGTTGACACATTTATGAGAAGCAACTGTGTCTATACCTCGAACATTTGGGTGGTTCCCTACCCTGTACTGATATAGTAGGCCGCTTCAGCCTGGATGATCATTCCTGCGTTGGTCTCCAGGTCGACAATAGATGGCCCGTCCCAGAGAATCACTTGTGGTTCAAAGCAAGCGTTTCCAATGCCGCGGAATGGTTGAGTTGAAGTTCATTTCATGGCTTGTTATTTGTTGTGTGGTGAAAACTTTAGTATTTATAATGTATCCTTGTTGTCGATGTGGGTTAATGACCTGTTGTACTATGTAATAAAATGATATGCCTGTGATAAACTTACTAAATTTATGAATGGCTTTCGAGTCTCTTCTCTGAGTGAGTGGTGCGACGAGGAAAGAAAATATTTTCAGAATACATAATTGTACGTGCATTGCAACAGGTTATCGGATGAGGCCAATCAACAATAGTAGTACACTATTTGTACTAGCTTCCCATGCTTCGCGCGTCGGGCGGGTGTTTTTACTGTAGCCATATGTTAATGTGTTCGTTATACGTAACCAGCACCTCGAATCCTCGATATACTAGTAGTATAGTATATAGTAGGAGTAAGTAGTAGGAGTAGTAGGGTGGCATGGGCCAGAACAAGCATTCACGTCCAGGAGTACGGTACACGCCACCACCATGACATCCATCTGGCACCATATTATTTCTTGGAGTCCGTGCAAGAGCAATCTCATCAACCTCGTCATTTCTCTAACTTTAGCCATCGCGCGGCGGGCGAGGTGGGGGTTGCCGATAGTCGGTTTCCTTAACTGTGGTCCCACTTGTAAGGCCAACTCCAACGCACGACCCCAAACGGACCTCCGTTTTGCACGAACTCCAACGATAATTTTGACTACTCCTGTAGTAAGTTGGATTAGTGCCTTCTCGATGCATTCATTGTTGATCTGCGAAGGCTCGATCTTGCGTGCTTATTTCTTCTTCGAGTGTAAAGAAGTAGACATTGCTTCCTCGCATCTAGTCTCATGTCTAGTGAGGGAGTCCTGGATTAGGGGGTGTCCGGATGGCCGGACTATACCTTCAGCCGGACTCCTGGACTATGAAGATACAAGATTAAAGACTCTGTCCCGTGTCCGGAAGGGACTTTCCTTGGCGTGGAAGGCAAGCTTGGCGATACGGATATGTAGATCTCCTACCATTGTAACCGACTTTGTGTAACCCTAACCCTCTCCGGTGTCTATATAAACTGGAGGGTTTTAGTCCGTAGGACAACATACACAACAACAATCATACCATAGGCTAGCTTCTAGGGTTTAGCCTCTCTGATCTCGTGGTAGATCTACTCTTGTACTACCCATATCATCAATATTAATCAAGCAGGACGTAGGGTTTTACCTCCATCGAGAGGGCCCGAACCTGGGCAAAACTTCATGTCCCTTGCCTCCTGTTACCATCCAGCCTAGACACACAGTTCGGGACCCCCTACCCGAGATCCGCCGGTTTTGACACCGACATTGGTGCTTTCATTGAGAGTCCCTCCGTGTCGTCGCCGTCAGGAAGGATGCCTCGCCCCGTCTTTAAAGACGGCACCATTGCTAAGGGAGCTTTGGCTGTCGGCCAAACCCTCCGGCTAGGTGGTTTTCTTATGACCGCATGTTCGGCTTCTGCGCCGACGATGACCTCTCGAGCCATCGAAAACAATCTTCATGTCAGCTCAGAACTCACCGAGTAGTTAGATCCAATGGAGCTCTCCTCCATAAACGAGCTCTTGGATCACTTCGCCGCCCTGGGAGTCGCTACGGATTACGACCAGATTGGGCCTAAACCCGATCTGAGAGAGATTAACTCTCCCCAAGTCACCCATCACGTTGCCGTGGTAGAGGGACAGTGCGGCGACCCTTCATCTATCTTAAGGACTCGCTACGTCCGGATTCCCGATCCCTCCAAGCCGGATACCCGCAGAGGGGAGGATATCACTCAAGACCTGAACTTAGAGTCAGGCGACGGGCTGGATTCACTGGACAACATCCAGGAATCCAAATTTTCGAGTTCGGAAATTCCTCGGCCTCTAAGCCTCAGATGGGGTGAGGCTTCGGATTTAATTCCACCCACCCACCCCAACATAAGCGATCTATCCAAAATCAGGCAAGAACCCGATGAAACAGTGCATCATTACTGGGCCAGATTCCTCCTGGTTAAGAACAGGCTAAGGGACTGCCGCGAGGAAGACGCAATCTCAATCTTCTTCAATAATTGCATGGATAAGGGAATACTCAACGCCATAAGTCGCCGTGATATTACACGCTTCGCTGACTTGGCGTCCATTGTACGAAAGTACTATGCAATGGAAAGCACCTGGAAAACCGAAATAAAATTTTGGGACAATCCGGCCCTGAATACAAACCCAGCCCGAAATAAAAGGGTGCATCATCTCCAGACACCCGGGTCAAGCACTAAAAAGCAAAAACCCTCTACAGGGCATGGAACCGTACTGGAAGGATGGCTTAATGGACCCTATAAAATTCACAGTACAGAGGACGCCACACCAACTCACAGCCTCAGAGCATGTTGGATACTCCGGCAGGTGGCCAAAATTGGCGAAAATCTCCTAATTCCGGAGGCCACAGAAAGCCACCCCAGAGACACCAATACGGTATTAACAGTCTTCGAGACTTTCGCATCAAATAATATGCGAAAAAGGACACTCCGCAGCTTTGCCGAAGTCTACCAAGTAGCAACAATAAACCCATGGAGTAACACGGCTATTACCTTTAACGCTAGCGATGAACCTAAATTCCGAACAGCCCGAGCACCAGCCGCATTGGTCATCAGTCCAATAGTGGACGGCTTTCGTCTTACCAAGGTACTCATGGACGGCGGCAGCGGATTGAACCTCATTTATGAGGAGACCCTTCAAAAAATGGAAATAGACTGGAACCGCATTGAGTGAAGTAGCACAACCTTTAGAGGAATAATCCCCAGTCGGGAAGCGCGCTGTACAGGAAAAATCACACAAGATGTGGTGTTCGGCACGCCGGATAATTACAGGTCTGAAGAGGTCACGGTTCCAGGTGGCTCCGTTCAGCAGCGGTTATCACGCTCTGCTAGGGTGGGAAGCGTTTACAATCTTCCAAGCAATACCCCATTACGGGTACATGAAGCTCAAGATGCCCGGGCCTAACGGGATCATCACTCTCGCTAGTGATCCAGACATAGCACTCTGCGCCGAAAACAAGACAGCCGCACTGGCCCTCGAGGCACTATCCGAAGCCCTAGCGGCTGAGGAGCTGAGTGCACTGCGCTCTACGGTGAATGGGGACGATGTGGTACTCGACAAAAGATCCAAGTCCACCTCCTTTAAACCGGCGAACGAAATAGTCAAATTCCAAGTCCATCCAACGGACCCCAATAAAATAGCTTCCATCGGGGCGCAGTTAAACCCTAATGTAGACGCCGCACTGCGAGAGTTCCTACGAGAGAACTGGGACATTTTCGGCTGGCACCCTTCAGACATGCCAGGAATCCCACGCAGGCTGGCCGAGCACAGCTTAAATATCCAAACAGGATTCAAACCTGTCAAATAGGCTCTTCGGTGTTTTTCCGAACCTAAGAGAAAGGCCATGGGAGAGGAGCTAGCAAAGCTATTGGAGGCCGGATTCATCAGAGATATAAAACATCTGGACTGGCTAACAAACCTGGTGATGGTACCAAAGAAGGACAAATCCTGGCGCCTGTGTGTTGATTTTAAAGACCTTAACAAGGCTTGCCCAAAGGAACCCTTCCCCCTCCCCCGCATCGATCAAATTATCGACGCTACCGCAGGACACGATTCGTTGTGTTTCCTCGACGCATATTCCGGCTACCATCAAATCAAGGTAGCAGAACCAGACCAAGCCGCAACAGCATTTATCACACCATACGGCCCCTTCTGCTTCAACACGATGCCCTTCGGGCTCAAAAACACCGGCGCAACATATCATCGCATGATTCAGACATGTCTGGCAAGCCAGATGGGCAAAACAGTGGAGGCATATGTAGATGATGTGGTCGTCAAAACAAGACATGTTGAATCTTTAGTAGACGACTTGAAGCTCAGATTTGATAACCTCCGAACATACGACATCAAGCTCAACCCGCAAAAATGCGTTTTCGGCGTTCCAGCCGGAAAAATCTTGGGCTTCATTGTATCCGGTAGAGGAACTGAAGCAAATCCAACCAAGATCTGAGCTCTGTCGCAACTGGATATCCCAAAGGACCTCTAACAAATACAAAATTTAACCGGATGCGTGGCAGCTCTAAGACGCTTTATCTCCCGCTTGGGAGAAAAGGCCCTACCCCTTTACCGCCTCCTTCAGCGCACCGAACACTTCAAATGGACGGATGCAGCCACAGCCGGACTCGACGAAATAAAATCCATACTGGCAACAAACCCAGTCCTGGCCGCGCCAAACATTGGCGAACCAATGCTATTATACATTGCAGCAACACATCAGGTTGTAAGCGCAGTGCTCATCGTCGAACGAGAAGCGGACAGACACAAATTCCCCCTTCAAAAGCCGGTCTATTATGTGTCCACTGTCCTCACTCCCTGCAAATCACGGTACCCGCATTATCAAAAGATTGTGTACACGGTATTCATGGCATCCCGGAAGCTACGACACTACTTTCAAGAGTGTTCAATAATAGTAGCCTCGGAAGTACCACTTAACGATATTATAAACAACCGTGACGCAACGGGCCGGATTGCAAAATGGGGCATTGACCTTCTCCCGTTCGACATAACTTATAAGCCACGGCGAGCCATCAAGTCGCAAGTCTTGGCCGACTTCGTCGCAGAATGGACGGAGGCCGAACTCCCTAAAGAGTACGACACATATTCAAATTGGATCATGCATTTCGACGGCTTCAAGATGTTGGCCGGACTGGGGGCTGGCATCATTTTCATGTCCCCCATAGCAGACACAGTTCAATACGTACTACAGATTATGTACACGGACTCCAACAATGCAGCCGAATATGAGGCCCTTTTACATGGTCTCCGGATGGCAGTATCCATGGGAATTCAACGCCTAGAGGTGCGCGGGGACTCAAACCTCGCAATATTCCAAATAAATGGAGACTTCGATGCCAAGGATCCAAAAATGACGGCTTACCGCAATGCCGTCCTAAAAATGTCAGCTCGGTTCGAGGGGCTTGAATTTCACCATATAGCCCGGGAAAATAATCAGGCGGCAGATGTCCTGGCACGCATCGGCGCAAAACGCGATGTAGTCCCCCCCCCAACATCTTCTTGGAAAGGCTGTTCAAGCCATCCGTAGTATGGGAAGGAGAGCCAAACAATAACAACCCGGACCAAACTGCACTGCCCGACACCGAACATTCTATCACAATCGGAGGCTCTGCCAATGAAATAACACCTTCAGCCCACGTAATAATGGTCGTCATCGCCCCATGGACAGAACCATTCCTCGCCTACCCTACTAGGCAGGAACTCCCCGAGGACCAAAATGAGGCACGCTGCATAGTGCGGCGATCCAAAGCCTACAGAGTCCACGAGGGAGAGCTTTATAAGAAAAGCACTACCGGAGTCCTTCAAAGGTGCATCTCCGAAGAGGAGGGGCGGAACCTCCTGGCTGAAATTCATGCCGGACTCGGCGGTCATCACGCTGCAGATCGGTCCCTTGTAAGCAAGGCCTTCCGTACAGGCTTTTATTGACCGACGGCCCGGGCAGACGCTCAGGACTTAGTCCAACGATGCACCGGTTGCCAGCTCTTTGCAAACCAAAGCCATATGCCACCCACCGCCCTCCAAACTATCCCCGTTACTTGGCCCTTCGTAGTCTGGGGGCTTGACATGGTTGGACCCCTTAAAGGCGGAACCCACAAGCGAAAATACTTACTGGTCATGGTGGATAAGTTCACCAAATGGATAGAAGCCAAGCCTGTTAAGATCGCCGAATCTGGACCGGTGATAGACTTTATATCCGGGGTTGTACACTGTTACGGCGTCCGCCACAGCATCATCACTGATAACGGCACGAACTTCACGGCCGACGAGGTAAAACTCTAGTGCAAAAACATGGGCATCAAGCTCGATTATGCTTCCGTCTATCACCCACAAACTAACGGCCAGGTCGAGCGTGCAAATGGTCTTATCATGAGCGGCATCAAACCCAGATTAGTGCGGTCCCTCAAGGAATCTAACACGCACTGGGTAGAGGAGCTCGACTCCATACTCTGGGGCTGCGGACCACGCCGAATCGCACCACCGGATACACACCATTCTTTATGGTGTATGGCGCAGAGGCAGTTTTGCCTTGCGACATAATTCATGACTCACCTCGAGTGCGCATGTATGAAGAAAGAGAAGCCGAGCTCGATCGGCAGGATAGCTTGAACACATTGGAGGAGGAGCGTGACGTGGCAAAAGCCCGTTCCGCATTCTATCAACAACAGGCTCGAAGATACCAAAGCAGAGAAGTACGGGCGAAAAATTACAATGTTGCCGAATTAGTTCTACGACTATCGGACAAGAAAAAGGACAAACTCAAGCCCAAGTGGGAAGGTCCCTTCATAATTGACCAAGTCCTGACTAGTGGAGCGTACCAACTGCGGGATGCATCGGATAACCGACTTGAGCCGAACCCATGGAACGCAGCCCGTCTCCGAAGATTCTATGCCTAGCGCCGGACTCTGTGTTCGTCTCCTTCCTTGGTCCATTTTTTATATATTTTCTGTCTTACATTTCTCTTCTCTCTCTCTCCCTCTCTCTCTCTCTCTCTCTCTCTCTCTCTCTCTTATAGCCTTTAAAGGCTCATAAAGTGACGCGCTATCCGCGCTCATTAAAACTGGGGGCTTCTTTAAACAGAAGCTTATTCATACGGGCTTCATGCCCAACAAATGTGTCACACTTCCGCATGACCTTTTATTCACCATTATATGCATCAATATGACTTAAGTTTTGGCCAAGCTGGGTTGCCTGGCTCCTGTGCTTACCCCTACATTCCCGATTGTTCGGCTAGGTGGTAAAGGGAGCACCTCTGTGATTGTTACTGCCGGGTCAGCCGGACGTGTACCTCAGACTGGGTGAAGCCGAAAGCTAGCGTTCTTAAGGGAATATTCGATCGGTGAACTAAAGATGATCTTTTTTTATTTTTACCTATACGCCCCCAGATGTTTTTCCTGCATTTCTTTTCGCAGCATGGACATGCACCTTAGGGCATGCCTCCCAGGGAAAGGAACCCCTAATGGAACTATTCTCCCTGGAAGATGTTTCTTACTAACAATGTAATATAACATAACTAGTCGGGCACTTGTCTGTTCACGCACTAATGACCCCTACGCCTGGTCTCCATGCATTCCCCGGTTCCTATATAACCGCATGGGAATTCGGACACACTCCGGACTGTCAGGTCCCGAGGCTGAAGCGAAAAGGTTGGCCATGACAAATGATCTACAATCCGGCTAGAAGGCATTATAAATGTCAATTAAATTACATAGTCATTTTGACTGGTTGTATTCCTCTTCAATACCATCTAACAGGCTGTCTAATTTATAGTCCTACTGGGAATACTTTGCGGCCAACTCTACTTGGCCGTATACTAAGTTTACAGGGATCTCCTTCCCATCGGGCCCTACAGGACTGACCTCGGCCCTGTGGTTGGGGTCAGCCTTTGCGTACCGCGTCTTCACCATGGACCAGGCCTCCCTAGCGCCTTGATGGTAGGACGATATCTTCCACAATCGGAAGTGCCGCCCTGCTCCCTTTAGCTTCTCCGCAAGCTCTCCAAGACCTTCGGGCATGGAGACGGATGGCCACAAGGCCTGGGCGACGCCTTGCATCGCCTGCTGATCTCGATCGAGCAGTTGCGAGAGCTCGGGAAGAGGGTCACCCGTAGAACAGGGCATCTCCTCTGTAGGACGACCTGTTAACACACCTACAGACATTGCTCTATTAGTCGACTTCCCCGCCGAACTTTCTTTCAAAGGTTCATTCAAGCACTTACTAAATATGCCGTGACGAAGCCACTGATTCTCCTTCACGGAGTCTGACAGCTGGGCACGAGAATCTTTTAGCTCGACGCCCAGCTTGGTGTTGGCATCTTGGAGATCGTTCTTCTCCCGCCTCACCTTAGTCAGCACCTTCTCACCAGCCTTTAGCTGGCGTAGGAGGTGTTGCCTTTCCGGATTCAATCCGGCGCCATCTGCAATTTCATTTGTCAGATTCGCACCCATGTCGTGCTTCGCAAAATACTTATCTTTCGAAGTGTATATTATGAGAGGGGGTCTCCTTGGGCTCCCCTGCCGCGGCTAGTGCGGCCTCAAGTTGGGCTTTGCACTCTTCCAGCTCCTTGCACAGTCGGGAATTCTTTTTTGTAAGAACCTGCATAACAAATGATCCTTAAATCAGTTATTCTAACTGTTTCAAGTCTCGGGGGCTACTGGTATATATATAATTACCAAAATTTTCTTACCCGTATGTCTTTTACATATTGCTCTGTGGCTCTGGCTAGACCATTTTGAGCGGCACGGAGGTACGCATCTCCCGAGTTAAAGGCATCTAACGCCCCTTGGAAAAAACAAGCATCGCGAAGAATTCTCCGGCGACGCCTGTGGTTCATGGCACTATCCACCTCAGAGTTGGTGGCAGACAACCCGTCCACATCCTCCGTCGGAGGAGCGTCTGGCGCGCGCCTTGCGTTCGCCTCCGCCTCTGGACCAGGCTTTCGAGCCTGGCTGGTGGAGGCGCGATTAGCAGCCTCTCCAGATATAGTCCGGCGAGGTCTCTTTGTCCTGAAGAGAGCATGAGTGTCAATGTGCCTCGAAGGTATAACACCTGGGATAAGGGGGCACGCCATACCCGTTGCATCGACGCCTCGGTCCGGACTGCACTTCTTTTCTGCCCACGGGGCCCTACGGCCCCTCGTTGGCTTGTCGCCGCAGGCTCGGCCTTCTGCCTCAAAAACCTCCCCTGCAAAGAGACCTCGCAGGAAACTGAAAACACGAGAGGGCGGACACCTATTCGGGGTACTGGGACTTCGATCTCAGTTACCTGGGAGGCCGGGATTAGCCCTGGGTAATAGGCCGTAATGGCCACCAAGGCATTGTCCTTGCTCAATTGATGGAACACTCCATCAATCAGCTCCACAGATATGTCCGGATCCTCTTGATAGGCCGGGTCGAGGGACCGTCCTGGGTCCTCGGGCTATGGAGGAGGGCTGCTTATTTCCTTAACAACCCGGCGCACTTCCTGCGTTGAAGTCGTCAGACTGAATATTTAACAACGGGAATACAAAACGGATGGGCATGTAAATACGACCGCTTACCCACCTTGGGGGATTGTGCATAGAGAATCCACCCCGTGGGTTGACGCGGAGAAATTCCTCCTCTTCTCCCTTATACAAAGTGGACAAGATCTTTAGTAGAGCGGCGGCTGAATCCGGCCCCTTACAGCCGTAGCGGGTGGCGTCGTCCTCCCCGTTGAAGTCCCACATGGGGTGGCGTCTATACTGAAGCGGTTGCACCCCCCGCATAATGCATTCGGCCATAACCCCGATCATGGTTAGTCCAGAATGGGCTAACAATCTTATTCGGCCCATCAGGTAAATGATGTCCCTGTCACTTTCCCTCTGAGGGCTCCGTGCGCGCCAGCTTAGGCGCTTCTCTAAGGGAGCACTGTCGAATTCAGGGAGGCCGATCCGGACGGGATCCGGCAGCGGGACGTCTTCTATATAAAACCATCCTGAGGGCCAGTCTTCGGACGCCTTCTTTGGGGTTCTGGACAGATATCCGGTCCCGGCGATGCGCCACACTTTGGCTTCGCCCACTTGATACATTGACCCCTCCTTAGAGTGGGGCACAAGGAAGAATAACCTTTTCCATAGCCCGAAATGAGCCTCGATACCCTAAAACAGCTCGCAAAGGGCTACGAAGCCCGCGATATGCAATACGGAGGCAGGCGTGAGATTGTGTAGTTGGAAGCCATAGAACTCCAGGAGCCCCCGGAGAAATGGATGGATTGGAAATCCGAACACCCTTATTAAATAAGGGATGAGGCACACCCACTCTCCTTTCGAGGGATTAGGGGCACTCTCCGCTTTCTCTCTGCCATTATAGATGGCAAGGCCGGCTCGAACCGGGACCATATAGGCCCGGGGGAGAAATCCCTTGGTCTGGAGCGTCACTAGCTCGCTATGCGGGATGGAGCATCTCTCCCAATATCCAGGCTGAGGGCTGGAAGGGTGAGAGGAGGAGTCGTGACGGCTGGCCATGGTGGAATGGAACTTTGTCGGATGCGCTCTGATGAACACTCGCGAAGGGGGGAAGATGTGGTTTGGATCTAAGTCCTCGTCCCCTTAAATAGGTCAGCTCATTTACGCGGCTAGGGGTGTGAATGTAAAAACACTCATACTTTTCATATTCGCTTGACACGTGGGAAACGGCCATTATTGGGTGTAGAAGCCAAGGAGCGCAAGCTACAAGAAACCGGACTTTATTCAACAGGTACACGGAATTTGGAGGAGAACACGCCTTGTAATGCCGAAGACAATCTGCACGCTGGACTCATCGTCATTGAAGCCTGGTTCGGGGGCTACTGAGGGAGTCCTGGATTAGGGGGTGTCTGGATGGCTGGACTATACCTTCAGCCGGACTCCTGGACTATGAAGATACAAGATTAAAGACTCCGTCCCGTGTCCGGAAGGGACTTTCCTTGGCGTGGAAGGCAAGCTTGGCGATACGGATATGTTGATCGCCTAGCATTGTAACCGACTTTGTGTAACCCTAACCCTCTCCGGTGTCTATATAAACCGGAGGGTTTTAGTCCGTAGGACAACATACACAACAACAATCATACCATAGGCTAGCTTCTAGGGTTTAGCCTCTCCGATCTCATGGTAGATCTACTCTTGTACTACCCATATCATCAATATTAATCAAGCAGGACATAGGGTTTTACCTCCATCGAGAGGGCCCGAACCTGGGTAAAACTTCATGTCCCTTGCCTCCTGTTACCATCCGGCATAGACGCACAGTTCGGGACCCCCTACCCGAGATCCGCCGATTTTGACACCTACATCTAGCCTCTATTCTATACTAGCTAAAAGTGATAGAACATCTACTAAATTGCGCTCTATCAATATATGGATGTACTCTTCTTCCCAATACAAAAACTTGCATCCATTCTACTCCCTCCGTTGCACAATACTACATGCCTTCTATTTGTCAAAATATATATGTATCTAGACATGTCTTAGTATATAGGTACATCCATTTTTGGACAAATGGAAGTCAAGTATTTTGGAACGGAGGGAGTACACAATAAAATTTTTAAGTTAGCACAACTAGTCCAATCCAAGAGAAGAACCGAAGATTTGGTCGGGTTCTTCCTCCTTTTGCCGACACGTGGGACATCCAGCATCCAGGTCGTGTCATGAAAGAAAATATAGTGGTAGTTGAAGCCACGAGATGTGCATCTTGGGTTAAACTGTAAATAGAATCTTACTCCAAAAGCGGCCACCGAAGATATTTATTGGATTTGTTTTTCCTCACCAGCACGTCGAGGTCAAAGATGTGCAGGTTCAGTGGGTCCTCTTGCGTTTTCACTGACATGTGGGGCCGCATGTGAGCAAACAGACGATGGGCTCCGCGCACCCGCTAGCTGGCTGAGAAGAGAGATAGAGGAGGGTTGAGCATGGACTGCAGGAAATTTGTTCTACTTACCTCGATATAGGCTCGATATAGTGGGGTGGCATGGGCCATAACTAGCATTCACGTCTAGTAGTACGGCACACGCCACCCACACAAGTCCCATCCGACACCAATTTTCTTGGAGTTCGTGCTATAGCCATCTCTTCTCCCTCCTGTCCTCTTTTCTCAGTCATCGCGCGGTGGGCGGGGTGGGGGTTTGCCGATAGTCGGTTTGCTCAACTGCGGTCCCACTTGTAAGTGAAAATGCAACATCGCACATATTCCCGCTTGAGCGGCGTGCCGGACCAACTATGTGGGGGTGCGATGCGAACACGGCAGGCTTTTCCTTTTGAACTCGTAACTTGTAATATTTGGTTTTTTTCCATGGCGCGATCGATAGTTAGAAAATAACGATTTTGCCTAGAGTAATGAGAAGTTTGCTTCTGGCGCCGTTCATGCATGGAGTACGTACGAAAATTATGAAGTTGATGTGAAAGGTAAGATAATTACTGTAGTATCATATACTACTACATGGATTTGACGGAAGGATAAAAGTACATACGGATCCATCAACGTTCAACGACATCCTCACACCCTAGTGCGTCGGGTCACCAACCAACGTGTGAGGAGCAGCGGCGTTGGCGGCGAGCTCAACGTGCTTCTGAACAGTGTCGTCCAAGGTTGCCCTGCACTCCAAGAAGGCCAGCGTCCTATTGTCCTCCTCTTGCATGTACTAGTCCTTGTGGACAATTTGCGTGTAGACGTGGGTGATTATGTCGATGGTGTCTTGCTGCGCCAGGCGCTGCACGGCGAGCGCGACCTCGAGGTGGACATTCTCCGGCGCGACGGTGGGCAGTCGTAGGGCCACCAGTGCGTCGAAAAGGTTGTTACCATAGTGGCCATTGAGTGTGGTGGGCATCACAGAGCCTGGGCGCGTCGGCTGGAGGCTTACGTCAAAGTCGTCCGCAAGCTTCTTGACGATGTTGAACTTGTCGAGGAAACTGACGAGGACCTCGTCGAACAAGGATGCGAAGCTGTCGTCCAAGCGGCCCCTCCCCCTGGCGGCCTCAAGCAATACTACCTGCCGGCTCGCAGGCCGGCGTCATGGACCATCTAGCACAGCCGGCTGATGCTCGCGCTCATCACCTTCATGGGTCTAGCGTAGCTTCTAGTCAACTGATCTTGCGATTCGAGTGATCACTCAGCCCTTGGTTAGCGTGCGTAGGTGCGTAGGATTTCGTACTACTCTTTGGCCCTCTACTGCACCTGCCTTTGGCTGTATGATAGGTGGGACAGCCACCCCCTGGGGCCACGTGTCATTCACCTCCTAACCCGTCTCTCACACGCACCCTGCTAGTGTATATACTCCCTCCTTTCCGGTTTATAGCAAATTTTAGTTTTTCCATTTCATAAGGCTCAATTTGGTTGTTTTCCATCACATGTTCAGATTCCAAGGTGCATTAAATCATTGCATGCAAGTACTAAGAGAAAATTGACCAATGCATGTAATTTATGCATGCATGCATTGCAATTAATGCATTGGTAAACATACTTTTTTGAGGAAAACAAGAGCATTAATTGGGTGCTTTTGCAAACTACAAAAAGTATTCCACCACTCACCATCTACCTTGGTTGGTGAGAATTTTGAATTGAGCCTTATAAACCGGAAAGGAGGGAGTATAGTGGTTTTCTTTTTCTCTCCATATCAAGCATTTTATATTGCGTACGTGTCATTCAAGAGTGAAATGATGGTTGCTTCTCCCGACTAACTTACTGTGTGATTTGACTGCTCCTTAGTGGCCCCTACATGTACTCCCCCTACGTGTATGCAACAGTCACACGTACACATGGACGCAAAAACGCGCGCGACGCCCTAATGCATGCATGTCCGAGCACACGACGGAACACACACCGTGACGCTCAAGTGCTCAACCTACATGTGCATTCACACACATACTCAGTCAGGGTGAGCTAGTGACCATATGAACACCGGAAAATATATATATTGACCGCAATGAGCGTATTATGAAGTCCGCTGACCGTTTTTTTACAAATATACAATGAGAGACAGTGTATTTATCTCGTTTGAAATTAAGCCATGTTAACCGGAGAGGAGGCAGCATGGACTAGCATTACTTTTCTATGTCCCGTCAACTTGTCGAACGAGGAGAAGGTTGTAGGACGGGAGAAGCTTGCGCGCGGTGGCTCGCAGGACAAGGAGAAACTTTTGACTAATGGAAGCTCTCGCTCGCTCAGGCGGTGGACATGCAACAGTTAATTCGGTGTCAGATTGCCAGAAGCATACTACACTATACTACTAGGAACCGGATGGACGAGCATCTGCACTCTTATTATAATTTTAAAATGTGATAAAGCAATCTTCAACACATTTGGTTCTCTTCGAGGGTTCTCGCATGTGATAATGGAAGTTGATTGCATGGAACACTCGCCACAATTCCCGCTTAATTCTGGCTCATATCCTGTTACAAATAGTAGCGCTCAGTAATATTTCCTCTTTTTTTGTTATTCAGCATGTAAACAGGTCAGCATACCTTGCGGGGCATCTTCGTGCGAACCATGCTTGCTGCACTTTGAATGTGGCCGAGAGCTGGCTTGATGAAACACCTGGCTTCCTACTTCTTTTTTTGGCTTCCTAGTGACCAGTGTCTTGGCTGATCGTCCTAAGAATGCTTATATATGAATAAAGCTCTCTCATTTACCCGCAAAAAAGATTAAGCCATATTAACCGGAAAGGAGGGAGTATGGAGTAGCACTACTTTTTGGTGAGTCCCGTCAACACTACTAGGAAAAGGGCTAAAGATGAAATTGACACTAATGGTGCACAAGAGAAGTGGTGCGCCACTACTATTTACTAATGGCGCACCACGTGAAGATATGCCATTAGTGTGGAAGACACTAATGGCGCACCAGGCACAAGGTGCGCCACTAGTAACAAAATGTTTTTTTTTCATTTTTTCAAACATACTAATGGCGCATCCGGGCAAAGTGCGCCATTAGTAGTTAGAACTACTAATGGCGCACCAACCGTTGAGTGCGCCACTACTATATTCTTTTTTTTACTTTTTTGCAAAACTACTAATGGTGCACCGTCGCATAGTGCGCCATTACTAGTTCAAACTAGTAATGGCGCACTGTGCCATGGTGCGCCATTAGTATAAAAATTATTTTTAATACTTTTTTGCAAAACTACTAATGGCGCATGTATGTGTGGTGCACCCTCCCCCGCTCCACCGCCGCCGACGAGCACCCCCCGCACCCGCCCCCGCTCCA
>NC_041382.1:33325283-33331173 GCF_002162155.2 Triticum dicoccoides
ACCCTCCCCCGCTCCACCGCCGCCGACGAGCCACCGCATATATGTTACTCCCAAAAGCATATAAAGTTTGTCAAATTTTGAGCTATGGATATTTAGTTATGATTTAAACAAGTCTGAACATATTTAAACACAAATATATATCAAACAGCATTTGAAATGTTGTTAACATGGCAACAAACTGCATATTATTTTTCTACATGAAATTCTGAGCATCTAGCATATGTGACATGTTATATTTGGATGCATGCATAAAAAGATATGTGCAAAGAAAAAATGCATAAAAACAAAAATTGGGGAGCGTGGGAATCGAACCCAGGACCTCCCAGTGTGTGTGCTGCGTGCTGATCAGTCGGGCTAGTGTGTGTGTTCTGTTTCGGATACGGTTAGGTGGAATATAACCTGAGTGCTTGAACTGTAATAAAAAAATTTGTACTAATGGCGCACCTCGGGGTCGTGCGCCATTGCTGTCGTCGTACTTATGGCGCACCAGGGGGAGGTGCGCCATTGCTAACCCTCCCCCTACTCCACCTGTTCCCCTCTGGCCTCTCTCCCTCCCCCACTCGACCTAACCTCGCCGCAGCCGCACACGCGCCCCCGCCGCCTCCCTCTCCCCTTTGCTGCCTCCCCCCCGAGCGCCGCCTCCCTCGCCTCGGAGCCGCCCCGCCCCGAGTTCCACCAGGAGAGGAGGCCCCACGTCCACCAGGACAGGAGGCCCGCGACCTCCCCGCCGTCTATCCCCGCCCCCAAGCTCGCCGTCTCCGCCCTCTATCGTCTCCGCTCCGGCCACCACCTCATCATGGTCATGTAACCCTCCTCCCTCTGCCTCTCTTCTCCTCTCTTCCTCCTCTCCTCCCTCCCGGCCATGCCCTCTTCTTCTCTCTTTTGCTAGGTTTAGGTCAAATCCCTCTCGAATTTAGGTCAAATTATGTTTAAAAAATTGTGGGAGTAGCGCCTAGCAAACATGAATAATTAGTACTCCATGTGCATTGGAGTACTTGGTACCTGCAAGATTTGGACACACTGAAAAAATGCACTAGACACACTGAAGAAAAATTTTGTGTCCAGTAAGATTAGAGAAAATTTTGTGCTAATGGTGTGCTGGTAGAACGCGCAAATTTTGTTAGTTCGTTGCCATGTCATGATAGGACATTCAGTTGTTTCTGTTGTTCACAATGCACTGAATTTGTGTGCCAAAGAGAGTTTTCTCTGAATTTATTGTTCACAATGCTCTAATGGTTTGTCAGTGAATGGTGGTGCAATTGTGGCCTCTGTTTCAAATATTTCAGCAATTACTTGACCATAAATAAAAAGAAGATTTGGGGATGGTAACTCATGTGTGGTTTCTATTAAATTTAAAATAGTGAGGGTGTCATTTTCATCCATTCATCTCTTTCTCTAGCTTGTCTAAAAGTTATGTTTACAATATTGCTGCATTTTCTAGAACAGCCACCACACTATAATATTTCATAAGATGATGATATAGTTAAGAATATTACTTAAGGTATGCTTCTGAATATTGTTTTCCACAATGTCTTCTCGCCAAACTCTTTTCCATTTAGGAGCCATGGTCATAAGCAGTCTGCTTGAGGGTGGTCTTCCAGAACATATGGAATTTATCCATCTAATGTAGTCAATAGATGTTGTCAAGTGATTGTGTCATGGTTTTGGTTCTGTTTTTAAAAAGGAAAGCCAGTTGTTCAGGCTTCAAGAAAATATTTTCTCAGAATATTACTGCTAAGCCCAAGCTTGTTAATCATGTAACTTGAGAAAATTATTGGAGTAGATCAAATTCAGCCATTATAATGTTTGATGCCTGCATCAACACTTCTCTGTACTGCATGCGGTTGTTATAGTTGAAGGTCAAAAGTAGAGGTTAGCTTTAACATGATTCGCTAGTGCTTTCATCACTTGCGTGGTGATTGTCTTGGTCCTTTTCATTTTTGTCATGGCATTCTTGAGGTGCTGATGTGTCTGAGGGCATGAACCATGATCAGGTTGAGTTCAGATTTCATTAGATTAAATGGATTATCAGAACTTGACGTGGTTTTCCACTTAGCTATCTGAGTTGAGAAAAAACATAGCTTTTGCTGTCTCTAAGCCAAAACTTGCTACTCCATATACAACTAATACTACTACTAGACAAGATACTACTCCATATACTACTAATACTACTACTGTATTTCATTTCAAAGTTCAAAATGCTTTTCTGATGTACTGAGATTTTCATTTCCAATGAGTGAGATTTTCATGTACTGAGATTTTCATGTACTGAGATACTACTCCATGTACTGAGATTTTCATTTCCAATGAGTGATGTTTTTCCTAGCAGTAGAAAAAACATAGCAACTTCTCTGATGTTATAAAGTTGTTCTTATATGGGTGAAACTTCACTTGTTTTTAGGCTAGTGTAGGGTGTTGCTTCTTCTGTATGGGCCAACTATGTCACAAATAAATTGTTCCTTCTTTTGTATTTGACAAGTAATGACTTGCAAAGATGATGATCATCTTGCTAGTTTGCTGGGTTTTGTCCCCGGGAGGCCCTTGAGTTTGCCGGAATGTCGATTAACTTCCGTTCCGGCAAATTCGGGTACTCCATATGTCCAATTTTCAGCAAAGGTCATGCTGAAATTTTCCATGAATTTTAGCATGACTTTGCTAAAAATAGGACATATGGGGTACTTGCGACTAATGTTGATTATCTTCTGCTCAAAATTTATGCTGCTATAATTTTTTAAGGGTACTAATTGGTCTCTTCTGCTGCTTATCAGAGATGGGGGGAAGTAGCCACCGCCGCTCTGCCTCACCCGAGTATGAGTTGGATGCTTTCGAGTTCTTCACTATCATACTTTCTTCTTCAGTATCAGCCACGAGGCAGGTATATAAAACGAGAGATCTCCCCTTCACCCATCTCATTATGATAACTTTGTTCTTTGCTACATCACTCCTTGTCCCAAATTGCAGAGGCTACCTGACGCTTTTATGAAGATGATGGGTGAAGATCCGCCAGATAATGTGAAGCTCCGACAGGCCAGCAGCGGGGTTTGCAGGCTGTCGGACGTGGAGTTGGTGATGGAGGAGGGCCACATGTACCTGTGTCGTGGCTGGGAGAAGTTCTACAGTGCCTACGACCTGCGGACCGGGTACTTTCTTCTCTTGAGGTACAATGATGATGCCACAATGCTCATCGTGAAGGTTTTCAACAAGACTATGTGTCGCATGTGCTACGCTGAAGACGAAGATACCAGTGCGTTCTACCTCTTCTTATTCCTCCATATTTGGCTTTGTATCACATCGATTGTTAACGGTCATTGTTGCATTTGGACAGGCAATGGGAGCAGCAGCAGCGACACTGGCTACAGCCAAAGCAGCAGCGATTATGGCTGTAGCGAAAGCAGCAGCGATTCTGGCCTTAGCGAAAGCAGCAGCGAAGACAACAAGAAGGATGATCCGGATTGGAGTGGGGGAGAAGACGAGCAGAGTGGGGAAGAGGAGCTGCAGGATGACGATGGACGTCAGGCTGAGGATGACCTAGCGCTGGTGGTGGCTGACCAAGGGCAAGAGATGGTGGTGGCTGACCAGGTGCAAGAGATGGTGGTGGCTGACCATGGGCAAGAGATGGTGGTGGCTGACCATGGGCAAGAGATGGTGGTGGCTGACCATGGGCAAGAGATGGTGGTGGCTGAGGGTGGCCTCGCGATGGTAGTGGTGCCTGACAACTACCACACACCGGTGGTGGCGCCGGCGATCCCACAGCTGGGCGACATGACCACACCAATTGTGGTAGAAGACTACATCCCACAGCTGCCTCCACTGCCTCCACCGCCTCGCCGCTCTTGGCGCATCAGGCTAAGGAAGGAGAAGGAGAAGAACAATGAGAACTGAACTATGTCGGGTATGTCAGATCTCCAAAATGATATATATATACTTAGTTACCTATTTATCTCTAATATTCTTAGTTTCCTATAGGTGAGCTCCAAAATTACTTATGTTAGCACAAAATGATCAAGTTTACATAATAAGCTTATAGTCTTCTTCTTATTCTTCTTCTTATCCAAAATGACATACGTTAGCTTCATTTTACCTAAGTTGGCTCTAATATGCTAACTTAGAGCTTATATGCTTAGTTTCCTATAGGTTAGCTCCAAAATTACTTATGTTAGCACAAAATGATCAAGTTTGCATAATAAGCTTATAGTCTTCTTCTTATTCTTCTTCTTATCCAAAATGACATAGGTTAGCTTCATTTTACCTAAGTTGGCTCTAATATGCTAACTTAGAGCTTATATGCTTAGTTTCCTATAGGTTAGCTCCAAAATTACTTATGTTAGCACAAAATGATCAAGTTTACATAATAAGCTTATAGTCTTCTTCTTATTCCTCTTGTTATCCAAAATGACATAGGTTAGCTTCATTTTACTTAAGTTGGCTCTAATATGCTAACTTAGAGCTTATATGCTTAGTTTCCTATAGGTTAGCTCCAAAATTACTTATGTTAGCACAAAATGATCAAGTTTACATAATAAGCTTATAGTCTTCTTCTTATTCTTCTTATTCTTCTTCTTATTCTTCTTCTTATTCTTCTTCTAGTCTTCTTCTTCTCTTCTTCTTCTTCTTCTTCTTCTTCTAACTTTTTGTTTATCATTTTGCAGATTTGATTTAATTCACGGAAGCTTGCATGGATGGAGTGCTTCTTTTCCATTTGTGTTTTTATTTTGTATTAATGTGAAACTTTTGTGAATTGATGGATAACGGTGTTGAATGAACATTGTGAAACTTTTGTAATATGTAACGATGGAACTATGTGTTGGCTATGTATGTATATATGATGAAACTTGTGTGTTGGATATGATCTGTGTTGTATGTTATCTCTAATATTTTTTAACCTGTGAAAATATCAGAAATGAAAAAAATCCCTAATATTCATACTAGTGGCGCACCACACAAGACACTAATGGCGCACTATTATAATCACACTAATGGCGCATCACCCAATAGTGCGCCATTAGTATGCCAAAGCACATGGTTAAATATGGCCCCCTGGGAGGCATACTAATGTCGCATGGTGTTCTATACTAATGGCGCACTACTCGGTGCGCCATTAGTATACCAGATACTAATGGCGCACCGGTGGTGCGCCATTAGTAAGAAATACTAGTGGTGTGATACTAATGGCGCACCAGTAGTGCGCCATTAGTGGGCAAAACTGGTGCGCCATTACTAGCCCTTTTCCTAGTAGTGCAAATCGCAGACCGAGGAGAAGCAGGACAAGGTGAAGCTCGCTTACGCCTTTTGACTAATGCAACCTACCCTCGGTGGACATGCATCAGTCCATTCGGTGTCAGATTGTCAGAGGCATACACTGTAGTACCCAACATGCGGAGTACCATCATTGTTCGACTTCATGAAGGGGCGAAGAGCCAAGCGCAGTACTAGTACGCGTACTTGGTTTTGCACCTTCATACTACTCCACCCTCCGTCACAGTTTACAGGGCGCGCTTCATTATGATGCATTTCTCTCAATGCATTTCCACCACCAGAGAGACTTTAGACGCGTTTGGTTTAATGCTCAATTAATTAGGGCGTGGTAACCGCAATCAAGTCCACAATTTTCTCTCCATGTACTGTACTAGTACGGAGTGCATGCATGTGTGTACCCGGGGTGGAAGCACTGCATGCATGTGTGTACGCACTATTCCCTCTAGTAATAGACGTTCAAATTAGCACGTGGGCTACCATTTCGTAAAGAAATGAGCTCCACCGTGTACCCGCGCGGGTGTGGCTGGGCACGAAGCGTGAGTACGTGCACGGTGCACCTATTCTCTTCTTGTATACGTACACCACCTACGTGGGGTTGTGTGAGAGAGATACAAACCTAGAGAGATATAGTGTG